>NC_056731.1:1855335418-1855567918 GCF_019279795.1 Protopterus annectens
GCCTTAAATTATAAAGAATTTACAGTGGTTTTGTACAAGTAACAAAATGTTATGCTATCTCGGTGTCTTTTGTTTGTTATAGTGTGATTTATTGTAATATACATTTTGTTTGTACTTATGATTTATAATGACTATAACAAATAAATACAATAGATTGTAAGGAACTATAACTTTCACCCTTCATTTTCACAATGAATAATTTTCCATTAAAATGTTATTCAACTTGTTTGCTGCATTACACTTATATACACTGATGTAATTTTACTTTTTCATGACAAATTCAACATTTGCTTCATATAAGAGAAACAGTATATCACTTTTAGATAACTATACACATTGTTTACAAGTAACACCATAATGAATTAAAAAATGAAGACAAATTCAGATGATACACCGTAGCTAGAAGCAGAGTAGGTTTTTATAATTACTGCCATATAATTACAATCCAGAACAACTTCCATCCAGCTAAGTGCCATAGTAAAAAAAAATTACACTTCATACTCCCACACTCTTACAGGAGCTGTCAGTTCATACCTGTCACTTCAACATCACACAATAAATGGGAAACAACTCTTCAGAGCAGAAATGCTTGTTCAGTCAAACCAAATTGCAAAAATACATACTTTGCACATTTTTCTCTAAGGAGTATGCTTCTATAAATGTTAAATGACATTTAAGCAAGGTGGAAAGCAAGCAGTTGCAATTCATTTTCTCCACAGTGGTACAGCAATTAAAATCAGTTAATAAGTTAAAGTTAATGCATGTTATTATCACAACCGGAACAGGAAGTGCATCTCTTGGTTAGACGCTATGTGCACATTAACTTGAATTTCTCTTATATGTGGGAGCTTTTTTTTCCTGTACCTCTGCTGAAAAGCAGCTACTAAGCCAAGTTAGACCACTCCGGTAAAGAAATGTCAAAAAATAAAACAAATAAAACGTGTTGTGAAGGTAACAAGTGGCACTTTGTATATTCTTGTACTTATTCCAAAAGCAAATAACACAGTAAGAAAAATGTAGCAAACATTTTCTTATAAAAGACTTCTAACTATGTACTACGCAACTGTGCAACAGGCACAAAATGCAAAATGATATAATATACATTTAAAGCAACTAATTTCAATGGGTCTTAAGAAATCAGTTTGCGATTCATTGCTGCTGTGTGTGACTCAGAATAATTTCCATTACAAGGCATTCTTCTAGAAACAGAGTACTGAATGGATGGTCTAGATGAAAAACTGAAAAAAAAACATATTTTAAACAAAACAAACTGCAGCTATGATATCACAAGCATTTTGCACAGCTATAAAATAAGACTTCAGCTATATACAAGACTAAGCTGTGTTATATGCTGTATAACATGACTAGCAGTGTTAAGGCTTTATGGCAAGATCTCTGTCTCTCGGCTCCAGTGATTGGAGTTCTGTCCTGACAAGCCATCATTATTTGCATAGAGAGCATATATTCTCCACATGGTTGCTTTCCTGTCACATCTCCAAACCAAGGTGATTTGTTATATATAACAAATGGACATATATATATATATATATATATATATATATATATATATATATATATATATATTCATGCATATTGACTTATATAGTATGAATTATGGTAGTAAAAGATAGCCTAAAAAGCTAGAGACATTTGTCTCTGACATTAGCAAGACCAAAAGTGGAGTCTCTTTAAGGTTACCATAACCAGAAGAAACTGTGCATTTACCTGCCATATATAACAATATGTAGATTTATCTGTGGTATGCTATGAGTGCATCTGTGGATTTACCAGGAATCTTACTCTTACTTTTTGGATATTCTTGGAGGTTATAGATAGCTTATTCTGAGCAGTACAGAGAAAACAATCTACATAGACTGTTGGGTTGCTGAGAGACTTTAAAATATTAACTGAACTATAAATGACCTGAAATACCTTTGAAAAGACATAGGGGGAATTTAATAAAGCCTACATGGTCTTGTTTACCATGTAGGCATCGTGCCATGTTGCTTACATGAAAGTAAGCAGGATTTAGATTCAGTAAACTCATGCACCAACACGGAAATATCCATGGCATGCAAATCACCTCAAAAACAGGTGAATACCATGCAAATGAGTCAGGTAGAGTGATCCAGCAAGCAGATAGACAGCTCTGTAGACCATGTGTCAGTGTCTGTGGTGTAAATGGAAACAGTCGATGTACAGGAATGTATACAGACAAAAGGGGCTGTAAAAATGTAAAGAGATGGAAATGGCATAGCACATACAGATATGAGTCAAACTATCAACCGTACATCTGAAAAAATAAAAGAAATACGTTAAAATATATTTTTTTAATAATCTGTATATATTTGTGCTGTGTTCTGTACTGCACTGCAGTGTGCAAACATGCCTCATAAAAATAAAATTAAAAAAATTGGAAAAACAGAAGTAATATTATTGGACAGAAATGTATTACAGGACCTTGAGTGGAGTATCTGCAATGGTGTATTGGTGCTGGTGCTAACATGGTAGGGCTTTGAACCATGTTGTTTCCAGGGTCTGAGCATGGATCCCTATGCAAATGAGATGGAGTTACTGAGTAGCATAAATGGGTATCCTTGCCTGCATATCCCCTTCGTGTAGGCACAGAACTGTGCTGGTGTCCACACAGGAGGTAGCTGACATTAAGGGAGAGTGTGTCCAATAACTTCTAAGCTGATATGAGCTTAGCTGCACCTGTTCACATGGCGTGCTGCCATGCTGAGCCTGGAAGTCTGGGTGTGTGTGTACACTAAGTGCTAAGCTTTGTTTACCTACAACGTGTGCATTTCCACATGTTTGCATGGCATGCCGCCATGCTGAGCCTTGAAGTCGGACGGTGTGTACCCTAAGTACTAACCTTTGTTTACCTATGAGGCACATGTTTCTACATGTTTGAGCAGTGCGCCACCATGCTGAGCATGAAAGCAGGGGAGCTACACTAAGTGCTAAGCTTTGTTTACCTATGGGGCATGTGTTTGCATGGCACATTGCAGTGCTGAGTGTATTTTAAAGGGAATTACATATTAATTATGTTTGACCCCTGTTTAACTTAAACTATGGCCATTAAATTATGTTAATAATACACTAGGCAGATGCAATGCATCATAGGTAGACAATGACACAGTCAGCAACTGCAGCAGAACACTATAAAGTATGCATACACCTTACAATCTGATTTTTCCCTCATACTCTACACCATTGGAGTACAGACTTGGGAATTTTAACTGAAAGAATGCTAGGGGCTGCTGCAGGTCTGCTTCATCTGTATGTACTAGATGCTGAAGTCAATGCTGCTGCTGCTGCCAACAGTACGCCTATGCAGAGAAGGAGAAGAGTGTTCAGGCTCAGAGTAACTTTCCAGGTGCTACACGAGCTGGGGATTGTAGAGCACTACAGGGTGGACAGGGACATAGTACAAGAACTCACGGAGCTCTGCTGCTCTCAACTCAGACCCAGAGCCAAGAGAGGGGAACCCATCCCAGTGGAAACAAAGGTATGTGTAGCCCTTAGGATAACAGCCACAGGTACCTTCCAAAGACCAATGGGGACATGATGGGGGCTCACATGATGGGGGTCCTAATGGAGAGATGAAAAGTCAGCAAGCAAAGGAGAGTAGTAGTAGTGCTGAAATTGAATTCATCCTCAAGTCTTGGTGAGTACCTTTGCAAGGTGGGCCTTGTTTTTCACAAAATCTCACCAATGCAACACTGATATATAGACTGCATTTATATAGCATATATCATTGAGTGCACAAGACCCAGGATAAAAAAGTGCCCAATTCTGGTAGGGGCACTGGTGCCAGGAATGGAAAAAAAATGACAGTGTAGAATCCTCAAAATATGGAAACACTCCTATAATGGGGCCAGGCCAGGTCCAGGGGGAGGATGGCCACCCTGTTGTAGAAGGAAGTAGCAGTCCACAAAAATTAATTGGCCAAAGAAGAGCAATAAAGAAGATAGAGTGGACTATTGAGGATAAGAAAGAAATTATGTATTGTTACTATTATGTAAAAAGCCCAGAATTTCCTGACAGAAGATATACAAAACTATTAAGAGAGAAATTAGAGGAAAGAAAAATACTTCCACAGGAAAAACTGTCAGAGGCTTCAAATAAAAAAATTTGCATTCATTAATACAACAGACTTTTGAAAAACAGTATATAGATCAAGAAACTTTGATCTGTTTGGAAAAAGAAGGATCTGAGGAAGTGTGAAAATATGAACAACAAAACCTAGAGATATTTCATAGGTTCATAGGTGTGTTCTAGGCTAATGGCCCTGGAGTCTTTACAAGCCTAGCTCATAGAAGTGCTCTGGCATCATGCCGCCCGATGTTAGTACTTAGTGCTTCTATCAAGTAGAGCCATTGGAGTGATCCCGGGGTGAACTTTCTATTTCCCATCCACTCATCAAAATTTCTCTTGAAGAGGGCCAGTGAGGTGCTCTGCTTGACATGTATGGGAAGTCTATTCCAGAGCATGGGCAGTCTCTGGGTTATGAACCTGTCCCTCCAGCATGTTCTGTTGATTGTGGTAATGAAGTTGAGGTCTCTGGAGCATGTGGTGCAGAGGGATTGGGATTTCTTTAGATGTAGCATTTCTAACAGAGCTGGGTCAGACATGGCTTTGTAAGTTAAGCAGAGATTACCTCTTAGTAGATGATATGAGACAGACAATAGCTTGAGTTTTTTTGAGTCTGTCTGTGTACAACATGTGTTTAAGGCCTAGGATCCTCTTCGTGAGGTACTTTTGTGGCCTATCCAGCTGTTGCATGTGTCTAGTGAGGTACATGCCAAATGGAGCATTGTACTTGATGATTGGCCTAATGAGGGAAGAGTAGAGAGAGATGATGACCTCTTTCATCCTGGATGCAAAACCCTTGGTAATGAGATGTGCCACATAGAAGGACTTTTTGACCACAGTGGCAATGTGGTGGTCAAAGGAGAGGTTGCTGTCAACCTGTGTCCCCAGATCTCTTATAATGCCTTCAGTGTTCAGTGGGCTCCCATCAATGTGGTAATTAGTGGGAAATGAGTTTTTCCCAAAGGGGAAGCCAACGCATTTTTTTGCCATTAAGCTTAAGGCCATGGTTTTGACACCAGTCATTGGTCTCAATGAAGCCTTTCTGTAGGATATCTACATCACTTGGGGAGTTAATAATGGCTCCCAGCTTGCAGATGTCTGTGAACATGGTCAGCCAGAGTCCCTCTGTGTTGGCCTGGACTTCTGAGAAGTAGATGCCAAACAGGAGAGGACCCAGGATTGATCCCTGTGGGACTCTACTCATGACTGGTTGGCAGTCTGACTTGGAGTCTGCTATTTTCACAATGTGGGTTCTATCTGTGAGCCAGTTTGCAACCCACCTAGTGATATAGGGGTTAATGCATAGTTTGGTGAGTATATCAATAATTCCTGAGTGGGGAATGGTATCAAAGGCCTTGGCCAGCTCGAGGTAGGCTGTATGAACTGCCTTGCCCTCATCCACAACTCTGGTGACTGACTCAAAGAAGTCAACCAGGTTGAGCAGGCATGATCTACCTTTCACTAAACCAAATTGTGGGATCTAGAATTTGGAGAGTACCTATATCCTTGTTAATTAGGTCCATGATGATGCACTCCATAGACTTACATATCAGACTCATCAGGCTAATGGGGCGATAATTCCCAGGGTCTGTAGTCGCTCCCCCTTTATGGAGAGGGATGACTGTAGCAGTACACCATTTGGTAGGGACAAAACCTGAGGTGAGGCTGTGACTGAACAGGGCACACAGATGTGGTGCCAGTTCACTTTGTAGTTTATGTAGAACACATCCAGGGATATTGTCGGGTTCCATGGAAGCTGAATTCTTGGCCATGGACAATGCAGCTTTAACCTGTGCTGCAGCAATGCTGGGTGCCTGGCATTCCTCCAGTATTGTGATTGGTCCTTTGGGGGGGAGAGAGGGGTAAAGTTGGCACTGAATCTGTCAGGCAGTATGTTGGCAATATCTGTTGGCTCATTATAGGAGGTACCATTGTGCAGTAACTCAGAGCAAACCTGGGTATTGCTGTGAAGATTTTTGATATAACTATAGAAGGCTTTGTGGTTGTTTTTAGTGACTGGCACAATTCTGCCTTCATAGTTGGCTTTAGAGGTTTTGATGAGGCATCTCAACTTTTTGTTGTGGCTAATAAGGGAGTTTTTCCAGTCCTGGGACGTCACTTTTTTCTGCAACAGTTTCTTACTTCTGTTGTAGAGTTTATTAATGGCAGGGGACCCCTAGATTGGCTTCCTTTTTTTGGAGGAGAGCATCTTGGTTCTGTTGGGTATGGCTAGTTCCATGCATTTATATATGTGTTTGTACAGTGCATTGATGTATGATTCAGCAGCCATGCATCTATTTTCCATTGACATGGATACCCTGAAGTTAACCACCTCTGTTTTTAGGAGCCCAAAGTCAGCTTTGGAGAGGTTTTTCATGGTGGTTACCTTTACGAGGGGTGTGGGTGAGATGTGGATTTCCATGGTTATTAGTTTGTGGTCGGATCTAACCAGGGAAGAATTGACTACTGGTGTAGAGCAACGGTTGCCCATGTTAGTAATAACCAGGTCAAGGATGTTGCTTCCTGTAGTGGGGGGTACGAATGAGCTGGTCCAGAGCATTGGAATTGAATTCCAGGAAGCACTGGGCCAATGTATTGGTGCATGAGTAGTTCTCCCAGCTGATGGAGGGGTAGTTGAAGTTGTGAAGAAGAAATATGGACATGGGAAAGGAAAAGAGATTTAATATGGTGTATGCAAAGGAGAAAGCAAAACTAACCAATACAAAAAGAGCAGCACTAACGATATTTGAAGAGAAATACAGGCAAAGAAATCTATATATGGAAAACTTTACAATACAAAAAATAAGAAAACTAAGAGGAAAAGTAGAAAAAGAGGTTATCAATGGAGAAGTTAAAAAATAGAAACTGAGGTTATGGAGTACCTGCAAAGTGAAGGATTCAGTGTAGAAAATTGAATGCAGACTGCACCACAACAGGATAGAGCAATGGATATCCAAATTAAGGGGAAACCAGTGGAACAGGAAGCAATTGGTCAGGTGCCATATCAAGATATTTTGAAACCTTCCACTGGAAACCAGTATAAACATTCATTTGAAGCTAGACAGCAAGGAAAGGAACAGGAAACTGTGGAAACTCTGATGCAGTCAATGTTGAGGAGTGATAGGCCAGTGAGTTCCCATATGACAGAACAACAGAAGACACAGGATGAAACTGAAGAGAATGTGCCACAGGATGATGCTATAGAACTTTCTACAGAATGCCTGCAGAAAACAGAAAACAAGGGATGTGCCCTCAGTTTGGAAGAAAATGAGCTAAGAGAAGAGTTGCTTGATTTGATGCACATGGATAGATATAAGATCAATGAGAGAAATAGACTGCAGAAGGTCAATAAAACCCAAAAAGTAAGAAGCCTGATAAAACAAATGAACACGGTAATTAGGACTGCCGGTAGAGATTCAGGTGACATAACAGAAGTAAACAGGATATATTACTGTGCAGCTAAATTAATAACTGATAAAGTTCTACCACAAGAATACAGGGTAGTGAGAGAAAGGAAGGGGAGAAATCAAATACCATCGTGAAAGTATTGAACATAGAAAACTATAAAGCAATTGTGACAAGAAGTGTCACTGTTAGAAGATTATAGAAGAGGGAACAGATCAACAAAAATACTAAGAAAGATAGATGTGATAAAAGCAATGCACAGTATTAGAACAGACCAGGATCTATCATGCACTATCACAAATAACAAAATTCAGCACAGGCAGAAAAACTTAGAAGATACACAGATAAATATAAGGGAAAAGTACAAAATAAGCAATTTATTGATTAATCAAAAAAGTTTTATAGAGAATTGGGAAATAAGGTAAAAGGGATTGAAAGACCGCCAAAAAAAGAGGAAGTAGATTAATTTTGGAGAAGTATCTATGACGATCCTGTGGAACATAACAAAGATGCTAAATGGACAGAAGAAGTAAAAGAAAGAATAAGAAGTTTAAAGGTGCAGGATATGAAATGGGGTGAAGTAACAGCTAGAGAGACTGAAAGAAAGTTGAGAAAAACCTCTAACTGGAAAACTCCAGGCCCAGATGCCGTACCTAACTTTTGGTTAAAAGTATTAACATCTTTGCTCGAGGATTTAGCCATGAGTAAGAACTATTTGTATGGGCACCCTGAACGGACACCACACTGGCTAACAACAGGAAAAACAATGCTCTTACTTAAGGGTGAACCTGCAAGCTACCCTAAAAATTATAGACCAATAACTTGCCTTCTGATGACATATAAACTATACACAGGAATTGATGCTGACAGAGTTTATAGTCATTTAGAAGAAAACTCAATTATGGCAGTAGAACAAAAGGCCAATAAAAGAAAGTCATATGGAACAAAGGATCATTTGTTGTTAAATAAAGTTATAGTGGAAACTATATAAAGAGGAATAATCTAAGTATGGCATGGATTGACTACAAAAAAACATTTGATAGTACCCACCATTCATGGATAACAGAGTGCTTAATAATGTATAAGACATACCCTACACTGACTACATTACAGTAACCATGAAACAATGGCACACCACTCTGCAATTAAGCCATGATAAAGGACATATTAATATCCCAGGGATAACAATTCAAAGGGGGATATTCCAGGGTGACTCTCTGTCACCATTGCTATTCTGCCCTGCCATTAATCCATTAAGCTGTTTACTTAACAGCTTAGGCCATGGCTACAATTTGGCTCCTAGAAAACAACAAAGTCTAATGACTTCTCATCTACTCTTTGTTAATTATTTAAAACTGTATAGCTCATTAGACAAGGACTGAAATCACAGCTGCAGGTTGTCAGAACTTTTTCAGATAATATTAGAATGTCATTTGGTCTTGACAAATGTGGAAAAGCAACATTTAAAGCAGGAAAACTGCAGCACCAGGAAAACATCAGTTTTGGACAAGAATGTGATATAAAAGAACTTGAGCAAGAGGGAGTGTATAAATACTTGGGAATTGATGAAGGATCAACAATAAAACACGAACACGTGAATAAAACTCAGTAAGGAATACTTTAGAAGACTTAAATTAATTCTGAGAACAGCATTGACATCTAGGAACAGGATCCAAACTATAAATCAATTTCTCTTCCTGTCCTAATGTACAGTTTTGGAGTGATTGACTGGCCCCAAAAAGTGTTGGATAGATTAGTTATTAAAACAAGGATGCTTCATGCTAACCAAATGATTTTTAAAAATCAGTGTATACCAATATTATATATTCCCCGTTCCAAAGGAGGGATGGGCCACATTAAAATTGATTACATGTATAGATCTGCAATTGTGGGACTCCACACATATCTACTGACCTCACAAGATCCAAATGTAGTGAAAGTTTTGCAACATAAGGAGAATAAATCTAAGATGACATCTCTGCTTAATTTACCAGAAGCATATCGATGTTAGTCAGGAATGGAGATCAAACCAGAAGTCGATAAAAAACAGGCAGCAACTAAATGTGCCAAAAAACAAAGGAAAGCATATAAGGTGACGGACCAGATGAGAAGGCAAGAAGTGTTTAAAAAACATAAATATAGTTGCAAGTATAGAAAACTTCTGGAAGAGTCTCATGTTGATCAAGAATGAATGCAGTAATGGCTAAGGAGAGGTGAATTCAAACCAAGAAATGAAAGGTTAATATTGGCAGCCCAAGATAGTGGGCTATGTACACACTGGTTTACAAAGTCCATTGAACATATGGGAGAAACAGACAAATGTTGGTTTTGTAAAACCGAATTGGAAACAGTCACACACCTTGTTGGTGGTTGTGACACACTAATGGCAGAAGGACTGTATAGTGAAAGGCATAATAATGTGGCGAGACTGTTGCACTGGGGATTGTGCAAATATTATGGTATCGAAGTGGATGAAAAACACTGGAAACATGAGCCGCAAAGCATCAGAGAAAATTATGAAATTTATATCACATGGGATCACCTGTTACCATCAGTTCAAAAGATAGATGCTAGAAAACCGGATATAGTGGTCCAAGAAAAGAAGACAAAAGTAGCATTGATCAGTGAAATCGCCACACCCAATGACTACAGTGTCTTGTGTACAGAGAAACACAAAGTCATAAAATACAAGGATCTGCAGGCAGAAATGAGAGCAATGTGGAAGAAAGATACCCAGACAGTTCCAATAGTAGTAGGAGCAAAGGGTCTTATAAGATTGTCTTTATTTGGATTGGCCAGCCAGAAACTGTTAGTCCATTGGGATGGAAGGGTCAAGCAGCCTATGTTCAAGGTGAGAGTGGTTCTGGGCTAAAGCTTGTTCTCCTGAGTGGTTCCAGCCAGAAACTTGTAGTCTATTGGCCATTTTGGGTCAATAGGAGGCTCTTTTCTAGCCCCTTTGTCCTGATTTGGGTATTTTTTCTCACTTTGCAGCTTATAGTGCATAGCTAATTGAATTTTCATTTCTTTTCTTCTGTCTGCATGAGCAGAGAACTGTTTCTTTTTGATTAACTGTTTTTTTCTCTTTTTTACCTATTTACTGCTTAATTTTAATAGCTTTTTAACACAAAGGCATGTTTTGCACTTATTATTGTTTTAACTGTTTTTTTGTTTTTTTTTCTTTTTTTATCTTAAAAAGACTATTTGTTACTTAATTTATTCTGTAGGCTATTCTGTTTTAGCTGTTCTAGCCGCTCAAAAAACTTTTTTCTCTAAAAAAACTGTTTTTCCCAAAGCTTAAAAGCATTTGGCTTGATAAAGGAAGCTTCTTTGTTCAACAGTTTTTCTGCTAGTCGTTTAAAAGTTGTTCTCCTTATTTGTTAAAACTAAAGTGGTTCCAGCCCCAAACTAAAAGTTCATTTCTTTGTTTGAAGCTTTGTTAGCTCTTGGGGCCCCCTGCTATTTTCCCTGATCTATGGGTGTTTTTAGCAGGTTCTGCCCATATTCCAACCCCACCAGTGCCGGGTCCCTGGCTCTTAAACACCATCTGCCTCCTCAGAAAGTTTTGGCCAGAATTTCTTTTTCTAGAGGAACAACTACCTGCTATAAAGCTCTTTTCAACCCTGCTTCTATCTCTTTTTTAAGCTGGCACTTCTTAAGTAAGCTAAAGTGCAAACAGTCTATAGGGTAAAGTACTCTATTGACTAAACAAAGTTAAACATTTTAAAAGTACTTATATACTAAACTTGCTCCTATAGCATGAACTTCTTCTATTTACACGAAAAACTTTTTCACTCTTTCTCCTCATGTCGGCGCTGGTCAGTTGCTAACTTATTCTCCTCTGTTCAGCTGGTGAAACTGTAGTCTTAACCCTTTCTAGACAATTGCCTCAATCCCACAGACAACCCACTTCCTCTCCTGTACAACACACTCACCACTCTTTCATGCAACAGGGTTACAATTGGAGGTACAGCAGTATATAGCCAGGACTGGCTGCACGGCTGAGCAATGTTACAAACCACGCAGAACTACAGACAACCCACATACCCCACTAACCACAAAAACAAAACAACACAAGAACTACTGAGAGATGCACTCCCAACCACTGAACAAAAATCTACCACTCTCAACTCCAGACAAAAAGAAAAGGAAACCCAGCACACCAAAAGACAAGTTTCACAAACCACTAGTTCTCACTATCAACACTACAAACAAACACAGTTCACAACACCAAACACATACTCAGACACATAGTCAAAACTACACCAAATATCAGACCAGACCTGACAGCCCACTCACCAAAGCATAACAAGACACAGAACACATGCAGCACCCTGTCAGGCCAGGGAACTCCACACATTACACAAGCACAAGGGTCACTCCACACACCCAATAGCACAAGTCATTGTCACACCCGTCAGTGGAACGACCTGAGACACACTCCAAGGACTACAGGAAAGAAGACAAGAAGCAGGCACTCTGGATTAGTCAGCTCAGGAGCACTCCAAGCACTCCACCCACTGAGGTGCAAGTGGAAGTCAAGAATGATGGATGCCTACAGGCACCAAATGATCAGCTTTAATCTGGTTTACATGAACTCCAGCTTTAATAATTGGGCTTATCTGTTATGTGGCCCGAACATGCAAGACCCTGAGCAGTACCTGTTGAGTGGCTCACTGGCTGCCACGCTTAGGGGCTGGAGATGCTGATAATAGCTTTGCCTGGCTATTAATAAAGGGCCTTTTTCTAGGGATCCAAAAATCTGTCATATAATCACTTATAAAACAAAAGCCACGCTTCTAAAAGTAATACTGCTCAAACCTCAAAGCCCCTACTCGATAAGATGCATGCCTAGATGCCTCCCCAGTATGTGCCTTTTTGTAATGTTGCTCAATCATACAAATAAATGTCAAGCTAACCTGAAAAGAGCCCTCAGCAAGGAAAATACTGACCATATCCAAAGTCTAAAACCGTACCCCCATGCCCCTCAGCCCTCACCTCAAGTATCCATACATATATGTCACTGTGACTATCCATAAGGATCAAGGCTGCCCGGCATCGGAGGGAGCACACTACGGTTTAACCATAGGTCCACACAGGGACCAGTAAGTAGCATACGAAAAACAGGAGGAGGAGATCAGCAAACCCAACAGATACCCACACCTCCAGGTGGAAAGCATGAATGTCGAGCGCACCATCACATAAGGTGTGACTTCTAAACTACCCAAACAGCATGCCCTACAGTTTGTTCTCCCAACACCAGAGCCTACTCAAACTTCAACTACACAAACCTTCCTAGCCACTGTTCCAAAACCCATCTTAAACATCATCATATTGGGGACATCAACCTGATGGGAACAAAAGAGGGGACAAACACCCTTACCAACTCGACCCTAGCCCCAAATAACTCAAATGTTCCATAAACACATCTCCCCTGGAGACACTAATCACACCCCACTGAGAGGCAAAAGACCACAAGACCTGAACTAAAAGACCACAGTGAAATATCTTAACACCCCAGCCTCTCAAACAGTAAGACAGACCAGGACTTCTACTCACCACCCCCAGCCTGTGGACCCCAACCCCATGAACACACTGAAGCAACCTTCAAACTTCTCAAAGATAAGCAAGAACAAGGTCAGCATCCTTCTTCCACCAACAACAGGCACCAAAACTCCAACCCCTTACCCCCAAACAAACTCACCAACAAGAGAGAAAGCCACTACATGAAAGAGGAAAATCCCTAAAAGCTCCCCCCTTTCCACCAACAGGCAGGCCCTAAACTTATCAACCAGCAAAAATCAAACAACACCAACTTAAAGAAACAAAAATCACACAAGGCAAAATCCTTCAACAAGAGCATCTCCTTACAAATTTGGACAAAAACTGATATCCTAAAAAACTCCAAGGCCAGCTTTGAGAGAAAAAAAACTAAAAAAAAAAGACAATCAATCCAAGGCCTTTAGCTATGTTCAAACTTTGGGTGAAAAGTCCCAATTCTGCAGAATTACAAAAGGAGAAATATCTATCCCACTAGAGTCTACAGACCCAACTAGCTGTCAAACAGATTCATCTGTGCGAATTCTCTTCTCCCTCCGAGCTGCTCGAAATAAAAAAAACACAGCATCAATGATAAACCAAACACTTCCCAGAATGAGGTGTGAGAACTGCTCTCTCTAAAGGTAGCCATCCATCAATTAGGACAGTGAAATGCACATATGCTAGAATGGCATAATGGCTACTGGTGATTCTGGCTCCTGTTTGGCCAGGTCCTTCCTACAGGATCGGACCTTGAAGAATACATAAGCTTGACCAGCCTTGTTCGCGCACTGCTGCAGGGGATCAAGGAAATGAGGATAACACCATAACTGGGACCTACAGAATAAACAGAAACTTGGACCGGGAACTCATAATCTTTGTCATTGGGCTACTACAGACTTTGTCTACCTTTCTTGAACTTGTCCTATACATTGATGAGGGTTGAGGGAGGTTCATTACCAGCCAACAGCCTCTGACCTAGCAAATGAGTGTCCTCTCACACACATTCCCACTCACTCAATTGGCATTAAAAGGCTCACCCTTTCAAGATGTAACCCCACTATCACACAAGCAAAGCTAAACCAGCTCAGAAAGAAACCCAACCAAGGCTTGAGGGGTTGGTGCAGCTCAGGACAAAAGTCAGCTCAGGAGTGTCCCACGTGATATGTCAGGGTGTCCCAGCAGTGCGGTGGCATTTTTTGATTTGGTTTAAGTTTTAGAGGGGATTTGTGCGGGCAACATTTTCTTGAGTGCATGACTGATGACTATAATTGACACTCCATCAGACACAGACATTCAGACACAGACTCACTCCAGAGAGGTCTCATGTCTCCAGAATGGTGGCATGGGAGCCAAGGAAAAAAATTGTAAAAAAAATACCTTTGGGAAAAACAAGGTACAAAAAAAACAGTAATTCCCATCACCCATTAGGTTGTAATAAGAACGACACAAGTGGGACCCAACATGACAGAGGGAGGGACAGACAGTAACCTTTGCACATCCATTTTGGAAAATGTTAGGAAAGACCTTCACATTGCCCCAGTGGATCATGAGAGGATTCACATTCAGATCAGAGAGGTCATTGTACCTCTGTACTTAGAACTTATCAGACCAATGATTGAGTACAACTCTATCAGAGGAATGTACCTGTACCGACCCCTGCAGTTTGCCACCACCCCGAAGTTAATCACCATAAAGGAAAAAACATATGTCATACATGTCCCGCTGCCCGACTGAAGAGCTCTATTCTCTATTCAGTCGCATACTGTCTCAGCTCTGCTCTTGTGCCTGATACACTGCCATGTCCAACCATGTGACATACAGAACTCCAAAAACAAAAAATCCATAACCCCCAGATCCACAAGAGCAAGAGACTTAAACCTCAACATACGGATATAAATAGGAGGAGGGAGAGATTCATCTTCATCCCAGAGACTCCTTCACTATGGAACAGAATCCCAGTCCATGTGAGAGGCAGAGCCCCACCTGACTCCTGTTCAAGAGAAATCTTGACGAGTGGATGAGAGATCGAGGTTTCCAGGGGGAATCATCTCTGTGTCACTGCTGGACAGAGGCACAGCAAACTAATGGGTATAGTATTCATCTCCCAGGGTGGTGAAAGCCACACACACTCTGGCTAGGCTTATAAATGCCCTAGGGCAGATAGCCAAGTATGAACCTATGAACCTAAAAAAATAATTTGCAATCATATTTAGATATGTTATCAATCCATGTAACCCTACACAAATTGTAGAAGGAGTCATTACTGGGCACATTGCGGGTGCTGTGAAGAGCACTTTTGGCTGATATCAAAGATTGAAACAATACTAATTTTATGAACTAGAATCATACTTTGACTTAGGAATGGGGTCCATTCCCATCATGGTATTAGAAACCCAAAAGATTTGGAGAAATTAGAAAAGCATCAGCATCCAGGGTACTCCACCAGTTCCTGGATGCCATGCTATCATATGCCAGTGAGCACATTTTTTTCCCTCACCCCTGGAGCGAGGGCCAGCAATATGCAACACTTCTACCATGTAGCATACTACCCTGAGGTACAGGATGCCATAGATTGCACTCATGTATATATCAAGGCACCACCCAGTGAGGAGGGTAGAATCTATGTCAACCGCAAGGGGTACCACTCCATCAACTGCCAAGTCTTGTGCAATACCCAGGGCATTATCATGAATGTGTGTGCTGGTAGCCCTGGCAGTTATCATGACTCCCATATCTGGCATGTATCACAGCTGTACCAGATGTTTGCTAGGGTGGACATCTCACATGGCCATTTAGTGGGGGATGCTGGCTATGCACTGGAAATGCACACGCACCTACAAAAGAATGCCATAATGAGGCACTCGCATAAACCAGCAACATCATAGAGCACGTGTTTGGGCTTCTGAAGTCACACTTCCAGTCCCTTCAATATATTTGGTGGAGCCTTGCAGTACTTACTCTCCAGCCACATGTACACAGATATTCCCAGTATGTGCCATGCTACACACATATTGCAGAAACAGCTGCAGCAGGATCAGCAAAGAGAAGTGATACACAGCCCCCCACCAGTGCCTAGGTCATCACAGCCACACTCACAGGAGGACTAGGAGGAAGAACCTCCGGTGATGTCCCTATAGGCAGACATAAGCATTCCCAGTACTCCCTGGCTTTGGCTAAGAGACAATGCATAACACATGCACTGACAACCTAGGGCCCTAGGGACTGGCACTTTACTCCAACTGACATACATATATTAAAAATGATACCAGGCAACCCACACAACCTGTACCTAACCATGTATTGGCTGTGTACTGCATGCATCAGACAGAGTCAGCCTTGAACTACAGTTCTGTCAACTGCTGCATTCGCAAGGTAAGTCACTCACCTACACACCACTTTTAAGGAGTACTATAATATGGTATCGTATGTATGGACCTGCTGCATGTATGCAAGGGAATACAATGGGCTATTTGGAGAAATGTAACATCCACATGGGACT
Organism: Protopterus annectens; assembly: GCF_019279795.1. Classification (NCBI taxonomy): domain Eukaryota; kingdom Metazoa; phylum Chordata; order Ceratodontiformes; family Protopteridae; genus Protopterus; species Protopterus annectens. The sequence goes on from NC_056731.1 coordinate 1,855,351,962, forward strand.
ACATATACCCTGTCCAACAGTATGTGTTCTGTAATATTCACTAGATCTCATAGTTGGAATATTCACTACAGCAGTCAAGGGAGATGATAAAGAGTGGGGTCACATGATATTTGCACTACCATCTGCCAGCAGATCATGTGCTGTTCTTCCCCACCCCCAACACATCAGTGTCCTCATAAGAATGCTGTAACAGTAAGTCAGCAATGGTATATCAGCAGACAAGGTAATCTCAGGGCTGGGAAATGGAACTGGACCACACAGTGTATATCTCACATAATGCAGGGATAACAACATACATATGTATGCTAATTGTGTGATGAAGGACACATCTCTGTCTGGCAGCCTTTGTGGCTCAGTGAGCTGGGAATGTTAGTATGGGCAATGGTGTTGGTTCAAATCTGGACGTATGCACAGCTTTTGCATGTGAGGTAATAGTATCCTGGTGTTTCCACAGACTGTCATACCTCTCAATCTGTTAGTGCAAGAAATTTGGAGCAAGACAGGAAGAATGGGGGGGGGGTAAAGGCCCAAAAATAGAGACAGACAATACAGATTGTTCCAATTAACCTATAAAGTTGCTAGTATGACATCGAGTTGCATTATTACAGAATATCTGAAGGATATAAAGTCCAACACTCAAGTGCTTGTCTGTAGTTAGTATTATTCACTAACTTCAATATACAATAATTTACTAGAACAGTACAAATGTATGAGGAACAGATTAGAAATATGAGGCAAAATTCTGGACATTCTGCAAAAATCTGTGCAGTTGAGAGGTATGCAGACTGTCAGTCTGTATGTGGAGTAACAGTATGAACCTCAGTCACATATTAAGTACAGCAGGTAGCTGGGGACTGCCATGGACAATTTGAGGGAAGTGCAGTACTGCAGAAACAGGTGCAGCTGTCAGTGTCTGCAACACACAAAATCCCAGACTGGAGTACAGGTAGGTCTGGCGTGGAGTCACCTTTTAAGTACTGGTAATCTCACTGGGCATGCTTCTATACTTATGAAACTTAGCGCAGTTCTGTTGGCTCATCATCAAAATTACCTGTAATGTGTATATGTCTGTACATACAGACATACATGTATACATATCTGACCGTCCCTATCTCTCTCTCACATGATTAGTATATATGTCACTATGTACTATCAAATAGATATATACCAATATATATAGCTATATATATATTGCAATGATACATAGACTCTCCACATATATCTACATAACACATATTCATATCATACACACACAGCTACATTTATAGAGACATCCCTGTTATAGACAGATATATGTGTGGATGTATATGTATTGTCCCACATACCCTATTAATGGTGAGTAACTCTGCACTATCACACATCAATACAGTTGCTCAAAAGAACCATACTAAGGGTGCAACAGTACATAATCCACACACCTGCAAACCACTGTGCCTGCTGGATGTCACCATGTAGACAGACACAGGTGAGCAGGCGGTGTACTGTCTAATGTTGTCAACGCACATATGGACAGGGCACAATGTCCCTTGCCACAGGTTTATCTACCTAACTGCAATCAGCCACATATGGCCATAATGGTAACTGTACACACATACCAAGGATAATAAGAGTTATCTCACTGCTAGGACACTAGATGCAGATAACAGTGTGAAGCAATATCACTCTGCAGGCCACTCATGCTGTGCAACCCAAGCCCAGTTTGTGTAATCCACAAGTACTGTGAATACTATCACATGTACAACATACGTAACCTGTGGCATGTGCGATAAGTACTGTGAGCTATAGTGTATAAGCCTAGATAGGTAGAGGTTCTAATCTCATTCCAGCCAACTTGGTGTGTGTGTGTGTGTGTGTGTGTGTGTGTGTGTGTGTGTGTGTGTGTGTGTGTGTGTATCCCCCTGCAACATAAGAGACATACCCTCATGGGCTATCCACCTGCAATGGTTATGTACCTTTTGGCACTGTAACTAGATGCTGGCCTCCAAACTGCTCCATCTACAAGGCCTGATGATGTCATCCACCTTAAGACCACCGGCAGACAATTTAATATCAGGCAAAAGCTGTGGTGTGTGTGATAACTACTGTGAGTTGTAGTGTATAAAACTAGATAGGTAGGGGTTCTAATCTCATGCTGACCAACTTGGTGTGTGTGTGTGTGTGTGTGTGTGTGTGTGTGTGTGTGTGTGTAGCTATTTGGCATATGCATGATAACATAGGTAGGGTTTAGTATTATTTTATTTCTAGCAGGTGATGTGCCCCCCCCAAATGATTGACTACAACAAGGGCTGCCAATATCAACAAGCATTATATGTTCTAAACTGATAGTACTAGCAGTCATGAGATGTGTTGCATGCATCTGGTATTGTGATCTGTAGTGTGTACCAGTATATAAGCAAGTGTTCTAATCTACATACAGCCAACTTGCAGTATGTGTGTGTGCCTTGGCATAACCTGTATGCTGTGAGTGGAAGTGGTGCTAGCCTGAAAGTGGCCATGTTTGTGTGTGTGAGGCTGTTACAGCATTTTACAACATGTTACAGAACCATAGGACATGTGACCTTAACTGGCATAATGGCCATACAGCCCTCACAATCAGAGATATCTGTATACCCTTCAGTACAAGATTAGCACATATTGCCCCAGTCCAAGAGAGACTCAGGTAGACACCATGTGTGGAGATGATGGTCGCCCAGCCAATCATACAGATGGCATGTACTGAGGTGCACTGAAGTGCTTTGTGTATCACTAAGCAGGGTCTGTTTCAAGGGTGCATTTAAGTCTGCTAGACAAATGTCTCCCATAAGTGTATAGTCATCCCCTTTGGCAAAAACAAAGTGCCCACAAATTACCACATAGGTGGTAATCCATTAAGTACAGAAGAAATAATTAGGGATCTGGGGACCCAAGTTGATAGCAATCTCTCATTTGATAACCACATGGCCAAAGTGGTTAGAAAAACATTTTATATAGCCCACCTAATTATGAAGGGATTCACATCTAGATCAGGGGAGGTCATCGTGCCTCTTTACTCATCCCTCATCAGGCCCATAATTGAGTACAATGCCCCTTTTGGGATGTACCTTACCAGACACCTGCAGCAACTGGAAAGACCCCAAACGTACCTCACCAAGAGGATCAAAGGGCTCAAACAGATGCCATATGCTGCCTGGTTAAAGAAACTCCAGCTCTACTCAGTGGCATACCACCTGTTCAGAGGCGATCTGTGCCCGACGTATAAAGCCATGTCCAACCTGGAATTAATGGACATGCTGCACCTCAGAAAATCCAAATCCCATCGAGCTACTCGCTCGAGAGACTTGAACCTCAGCACTGAAATAAATAGGACATGCTGGAGGGACAGATTCATAACCCAGAGGCTCCCTTCACTCTGGAATAAAATCCCAGTCCAGGTTAGGCAGAGTCCCTCATTGACTCTCTTCAAGAGGAATCTTGATGAGTGGATGGGGAGATCACAGGTTTACCCTGGGTATCACTTCTGTGTCACTGTTAGACAGAGGCACAGTATACTAACCTCGAAAAAGGGCATAGCAAAATAAATTTAAAATGGGTGGCAAAAGCCAAACACATTCTGGCTAGGTTTATAAATGCCCTAGGGCAGATAGCCTAGTATGAACCTATGAACCTATGACCCTAAGCATGTAGTACAAACGTCACATAGTAGGTTAATGTCCTTACAGTGAGTCATCCATCTGCTATGATTTCTACAGACAGCCAGCATTTGCACTTCAGCAGGGACACACCTTGCCCTGTACGTAAGGAACAGATCACCGCTGAGTAGACTCTATGCCACAGGTGGCAATGACACTCATTGCAGACGATCAGCGGTGAGCACATACTGAAGAAGTGAAGTGACCTTGTGAGGGACCATACTGTTGTGTGCAAGTGCCAGTACAGCTTAAAAAGGTACATCAACAATTGACCATTGCACTCAGATATTGGCATGCTGAGGGAGGAGTATGTGGAGGTTATGAGTATGTCACCTACTGGTGACTGTGGCCTCAGCTATGCCATATGATTCCTGCCATACCACTGTAGAGACATGGTGATCTGAGGCACATTAGATGAAAACCTGTGTGGCTAGGTCTGTGTGCCCACTTCTCACCCCTGAGTATGTACATCACATGCTGCGACTGATGTGCTACTAACTGGGGACAATATCATAGTGTCTGCACACCACACACACTTGAGCCATTACACATGAAGGTAGGGCACACAGCACTGTACCCTTTGACAGTCACTCTTTGATAGGATGTGGGGATGCATTCACTGTTGTACCACCTATACCAACATGTTTTGGGTTTAATCTCAGACTGTCACTGTTATACTGAATGTGGCAGCCAGCACATCTGTCATTGTGTGCAATGGCACACTTGCCATGTCACCACACAAGCATTTCATACAACTGTAGCAGCCACACAGGTGCCATGGTACACCAATACACAGTATAGATAACATGTCCTATGGAGTCCATGTAATGACCACACAAATCTAGTCTGTCTCCTAAATGCTTTGAAGAGGATGTGTATGTCCCCATGCAGGGAGGTGTCAGATTCCACTGTGTATCTCCCACATTGCCATAACAGGAGTAACACATTTCTCACATGTTCTACACACCTACAACATCAACATGGTATACATAGTACATACTGGGGAGACTGCTATCTAAAACAGACAGTACATCCTACAAGAAACAGGCCCCCCATGCATATAAAGCATACATCTGTTGTGCCACACATCATGTGCAGGTTACACAATAGAATACAGAACATGGCAAGCATAACTGATGTCAGCCAAGTGTTTGAACCAGACACTAGATATTTGTAGATGGGTCAATCACCACAGCTTGTAGATGTATAAGTTGGGTGGGAGGTTGGCATAATGGTTAAGGTGTTTACCTTGCAGACACAAGGTGATGGGTTTGATTCTCACATGGGGTAACTGGCTAGGCTTAAAATGGCCCTCAAGGGCAATTAGCCTAGTACTTACCTATGAACCCAGGAGGGGACACATATCAAGGGTAGCAGATCTTATCACAAATTATGACTACATGAGTATGCTGACTGCCATTGTCCTTCTTAGACTGTTATACACATATGAACCTATGCAGCCATGCAAGTATACTGCTTTACTTTGTTGAAGTCATATTTCTGCTGTGCTGTAATGCCATCCTGTGCCACTTTATTGCTGCTGTGTGTCCATAAGTTATCTGCTCAGACTCCTGGAACAGAAACATCACAGGTCCATGACACACCTGTCATTGTGTAACAATACAACCAGTACAACATCATACAACATAAGGTACACAAAAGTATGTTGCATACTCATGACACATGCCAACATACAGTATCTGTTGGTGACCACTACAAGTGCCATGGCAAAAGAATAATGCATTACACAAGTACATGTCAAGTAATGCAGTCACCCTGTGCATCAGACACATAGAGTAATTTCCCTGCATCGATAGGAAGGATGACAGGGATGTGGCACAGGTATCATCACTTGCAGAGTGTGTTGCGTGGGAGTACTGGAGGCCTAGGTTGGCCCAAATGGTTGACAGCATGTGTGTGAGTCAGGAAAGGGGAGCGGGATAGATGGCCCATGGAGAGGTGCGTGTGTGTCTGTAGGTGACCTTCATGTGACAGTGGTGTGTGAGTTTGTGCATGTACACAGTCAAGCTCTGTGCTAGCCCTCCATATGTGTATGTTGGACAGCTGTGGACTGTACATGACGGAGTTGGCAGTTCACTGTCTCCAGCACTGAACACGGGAACTGGCTCTGCCAGATTTTGCACTGGCACCACCATGCCCAAGGTCAGAAACATTGCTGGTACCTCACAGTGACTGCTGTCTTTTGGGACCATGTCCCTCATGGGACTGCCTAGGACCATGAGCCCATGGCCTGCCACCTCATGGTGTGGACAGCACACTCCCCTCTGTAGTGCTGGATGTACTGCCACTATAGGAACATGACTGTGCATGGCCACATGGACTCTCAGCAGATGATGTTGCTGACCTATGTCCATGGTTCTAATGCCCAACTCCAACCAGTCATTCCAGCACAGACAGTGTGTGGTCCAAGACAGACGCTGTCTCAGCCCACCATCTGTCCATTGCATCAGTGAACAGATCCAGGGTGTCCCCCATGCAGTGGAGGCAATCATGGATGTCAGACTGTGCTGAATCCATAACCTTAAGCATATGTCTGGTGTTCCATTCAGAATGTGCCTGTATCTCCATGATGGGCCAAAGCATGTGCCAAGTGACCCATAATGTGACACTTGCAACAGATGGTGGATGGACAGCAGACCTTCTACAAGTACCCCTGTCAATCTGCCTGTGTGGGACCTCACCAGCTCTCTGGCTATGGCCAATGTCTACACTCACTGGAGCCATAGTTGCCACACTCTTCTGTGCAGTGTCTCCCCCTCTAACTGTCCAATATCTATGGCCTGTGGAGACTGGATATGTGTGGGCATACTGACTGTGTGTGATGAAAATGGGGGCAGAAGAGGGATGTCAACCTCTGGGAGAGATTCAGCCCCTGATTGCTCCACCTGTGCCTCAATGTAGCCATCATCATTATCAGAGTCTGAAGAGACACTGACATCAGGTTGTGTGGGGGAGAGAATCCAACTCCCCGGTCACCTGTGAAAACCAAGACAAAAGCAGTACATTACTACCTGCACTATTATGTATCAAACTAAAACAAAGAGTAAAAAGGCCAAACAGATAACCAACTGGTTAAAAAACACAAAAAGAAAAACCTAGCAAAGCTAGACTTCTAACTGTGTGATACCTTAAACCTCTTGCATCAGAGGCTCCTGGGATATATACAAATCACTCTTCAAGGATATCAGGTGTTTCAGCTAAATGGCAATTCTGAATGTCCATGACTTTTTTTTTTTTACTTTCATTTTTAAGTCTATTTATGGACAATTTCAGGCCATTAAAGCAAAACCCCTCTAGCTGTGGACATGCATGTTTCTGCCTACTTAGCTTACCATAGCTATCCATTTCTTGTACAGCAACAACTATGCACTTTGACAGAATTTGTAGATGAATTTGAACTCTCAAACCCCAGAGAAGTTGGTAGAAATTTGCAGTTAAGAAGGATGTTTGGTACTTCTGACTGCTCAGATTTCAGTAATCACTCTTTATGTAAACTTAGTTTATATGTTCCTCCCAGTCATTCAGTTGTAGAAACGTTTATAAAGACTTGTGAAGACCAGTTAAAATGTCTGCATAGCAGTAATGATTTTAAGAATTTTCATAATTTGTCAACTGAAGAAAGGATGGCATTAAAAACTTTAAATGAAAATGTCAACATTGTTATACAGCCAGTGGATAAGGGCGGGCCATTGTTTTAATGGAGAAGGACATATACATTAGCAGAAATAAGTCGTTATTGGGGCATGATGCTACTTATGAATGCATTATTGTGAATAATGTGAAAGATATAGCACATGTAAATGATGTTGTATCAGAATTAAGAACGAGTGACATTTTAACAGATGAAATCTTGAATTTCATCAAGGTAGAACATCTAATAGTATACTTTTTTGAAGCACTACCAAAAATACATAAGGATCAACAAACCCCACCCCTTAGACCAATAGTTTCTGGCAGGGATTGGGTCATTGAGTATTGTTCTATATGGGTATAACATCAGTTGAAATATATTGTTTATACCATTCCTAGAATTTTGAAGGATAATGCACACTTTCTAACTACCCTGTATGATTTTTATCAGGTTAAAATTTTGATACCCCTTTAATGTTGGTTACTCTATATGTAAAAACTTTATTTACAGTTATTCCCAATGGTTATAGAATCCAGGCAGTGAAACAGTTTTAAGGCTTGATGGATAAGAAAAGAATGACACAGGTAATATGCTTACTGCAATTAGTACTTGAAAAGAATATATTTTTGTTTGAACAGCAATATTACTGTCAGAGATGTGTGGTTGCCATGGGCACCCCTGTGCTAATTCATACACATACCTGGTGCTTGCCCAGTGGGAGGATGAGTTTTTGTTCAATAAAGATCATGAATGGAATTATTCACTCTTATTATGTACCTGCTTTGTGGATGATATATTCCTGTTATGGGAAGGCAGTGTTAAAGCTATGAATCATTTTATATCTTATTTCAAATCCACTACTGATTTTTTTGCATTTTACAATGCAGTACTCCTGTAATGAAAATGATTTTTTGGATGTTGTGTTACAAAGGGATGAGTTGAATCATTTTAACACCAAGATTTTTAGAAAACCATGCTGGAGGAATGGCCTACTAGCTAAAAATAGTATGCACCCCAATTATGTTTTTTGTAATGTTATCAAGGGGCAGGCTGTCTGAGCTTCATGGCTTTGTATGAATGAGGATGATTTAAATCAGGAATTAGAAGTTTTGACTGCCAGATTTTCTGAGAGGTGGTGCTGCACTAAGGAAGTGGAAAAGCATGTTTCTAATGCCGTATAGAGCAGAAATACAATGGCAGCACCATGGTTCTCTAAGAAAGGTATTGAATATAGGGCAAGTAACTCAGTGAAGCAGGCTCAGCCTAGAAGTAAACTAAATTTGTATATCAAGTATAATAAGTATATAAAAGGGGTTTGTGATGTAATACGGGGTACACATAATGCTTACTTTCAACATATTAAAGAACATCTAGGACACCACTTTACTTTTATGGTTCTACAACTGGTTAAGGTGAATGACAGTGGGGGGTGATATTGTCAATCAGACTGAATACTGTGAGGTACAATGGATTTTAAGGCTAGGTGCTGACAGAAGTCCAGGACTCAGTGGAGTGGTACCTTTAAAACCTGGTCTTAGGAGGTATAGACCTGTTACTTAGATGATTAGATCTTGATGCTCATTAATTTATTGATTTTTAAATACTTTTAAAAAGTTTTTTGTTTGTTTTCTTGTATATGTCTGAGGTAGGGTGTATCCTGAAAACACTTACATTTTGTATTAAAAGTTGTATGGTTTTACTACAGCCTGGTGGTCCATGAATACTTTTTCGCTGTTCTTTTGTAAGGTTTTGCTTACATGGACCTTTAGTGCCTCTACTTGCAATTTTTGTTTCTTTATACCCCAGAGAGAGGGATGAGGACAACATAACTGCTTGTCAATCCAATTGGACCAAATTACATGTGTCCAGTGGACATGCTAGGACTCAGTGCCATGGCCGCTTGAGGCAAGGTAGGGGGGATCAGACATAACTGGCCTACCTTGATGTGCCATGGTAATTGAGGTATAGCGATAAGTTGAGGTTAGTTATGAACGGATCATTGTTAGTAGTAACAGCATGGACCATCATATTAATTAACCCAAATACATAGCAATGTATATTATGTATGACACAACATGAAATAATATAACAGTCAGTATGTTAACAGTATACCAGTAACAGTTAAAGCATAAGGACAACCACTTGGTTAATTTAACAAGATATGTTAATATGAAAGCATAATAACACATAATAATAAAACATATTTCCCAAAATATAGTTATTTTAACAATATATATTAATAGTAAACTATAATAGTATACAACACCATTAAATACATGCAGATAAGTGGTGGGGGGAGAGAGAAAAACAGTCCATTAGTGACATTGCAGATTATATCTCTGAAAACAGTGGTAATATTAACTCTATGGTATGTATTGTCAGTTTTGTGTACAGTGACTACAACTCTCCTATAGGTGATGTAGCACATACATACCTGTCAAGCTCTTTCATGTGACAGTATGGGTCAAGCAATAATAAATTCAGGTACACAACTAGACAGAACACTTGCATATCATGTGGACTTATATAACTACCAAGGTGTTCTATAAGCAGATTTGGTAATACTTTGCGTTCCAGGTAATCATTTCTGTATTAATCCTGTGACAAACGGATTACACAATATTAATTACAGTACAACAAACTATGACACTTGAGAGGCATGTTTGTGTACAGTTCATAAACTATACAGCTGTCATGCCTTAGTTGCCAGGCATAGGAAAAGAGCCCAATAGCTGCGACTGCAGGGGACATCTACAAATAATGTAATAATTGACTGCAGCAACTTAATACAGACATGCAAGGAATACAGCCATACTGGAAGTACACATAGGTTCATAGGTTGGTACTAGGCTATCGGCTCCAGGGCGTATACAAGCCTAGCATAACAATTCCCTGGATATTTCTTCCCACAATATTTACTTCCCTGGACCACTGTCTAGCAGGGTGACTGACATGATCCCTGGGGTGAATTTCCGATCTCCCATCCAATCATCAAGGTTCCTTCTGAAGAGGGCCAAGGAGGTGCTCTGCTTGACATGTATGGGCAGCCTATTCCAGAGTATGGGGAGTCTCTGGGTCAGGAACCTATCCCTCCAGCATGTTTTGTTCATTTTGATGACAAGGTTTAGATCCCTGGAGTGTGTGACTTTGAGTGATTGGGATTTCTTTAAGTGGAGCATGTCCAGCAGCTCAGGGTTTGACACGGCATTGTAAGTTAAGCAGAGATCACCTCTGAGTAGATGATATGCCACATAGTATAGCTGGAGTTTTTTAGATGGTCAGCATATGGCATCTGCTTTAGGTCTGTGATTCTTTCAGTGAGGTATTTTTGCGGCCTTTCAAGCTGTTGCAGATGTCTTGTGAGGTACATACCAAATGGGACGTTATACTCTATAATGGGTCTAATGAGGGATGAGTACAGTGGGACAATGACCTCCTTTTTTCTGGATGAAAAGCCCTTAGTGATGAGGTGGGCCACATAGAAGGATTTCCTGACTGTTGTGGTGATATGGTTATCGAAGGTGAGACCACTGTCCACCTGTGTCCCTAAGTCTCTCATCACAGTTGCGATGTTTAGTGTACTGCCACCTATGTGGTAACTCATGGGTACATGTTTTTTTCCAAAGGAGATAACTATACATTTCTTGGCATTAAGCTTGAGCCCATGGCTCTGGCACCAGGCATCTGTTTCTGTAAGGCTCTTTTGTAGAATATCCACATCATTTGGGGATTCAATAATGGCTCCTGTTTTGCAGTCATCTGCGAACTTTGTTAGCCAGAGTCCCCTAGTGTTGGCCTGTACTTCATAGATGTAGATGCCAAATAAGAGTGGTCCCAGGACTGAACCCTGAGGTACTCCACTTGTCTGGAGCTGGATTTGGAGTCAGCTACTTTTACAGTCTGGGTTCTGTCAGTAAGCCAGTTGGCAACCCATCAAGTGACATAGGGATTTATGCCCAGCTTAGTAAGTTTTTCTATGATTCCAGAGTGGGGGGGTGTTGAAGGCCTTGGCGAGGTCCAGATAGGCTCTGTGGACCGCCTTACCTTCGTCCACAGCTCTGAAGACTGATTTGAAGAAGTCAATCAGGTTCAGGAGACAAGATCGGCCCTTCATGAACCCAAACTGGGTGGGATCCAGTGTTTAAAGTTTGCCAATGTCTTTGTTTATAAGTTCCATGATAATGCGCTCCATGCCCTTGCAGATCAGGTTCGTCAGACTGATGGGACGGTAGTTCCTGGGATCCAAGGTGGATCCCCCCTTGTGGAGTGGGATAACTTTAGCTGTGCCCCACTCAGTGGACACGAAGCCTGAGGTGAGGCTATGATTAAACATGACATTTAGTCGAGGTGCCAGTTCATTTTGTAGTTCATGTAGTAAACAGCCTGAGATGTCATCTGGTGCCATGGATGCTGTATTCTTAGTTTTGGAAAGTGCGGTTTCTACCTGTGTGGTCATGATTACCGTAATTTGACAATCTTTTGGTATTGAAATGGGCCCTTTAGGGGTTGAGAGGGGGGTGAAGTTGGCACTGAATTGATCTGCCAGGATATTGGCAATATCCTTGAGATCAGTATATTTAATGCCATTCTGTCGTAGCTCAGAGCAGATCTGAGCATTGCCATTTAGATTCTTGACATAGTTATAGAATGCCTTGTGGTTGTCTTTGGAATCTTTGGCAATTTTATTTTCATAACTAGCTTTTGAGGATTTCTTGAGGGATCTCAGCTTCTTACCAAGGCTGGTGAGGGAGTTTTTTGCATCCTGGGATTTTCCTCTTTTCTGCAACAGTTTTTTTCTTCTGTTGAATAGTTTGTTTATAGCAGGGAACCACCAGATTGGCTTCCTTTTTTGGAGGAGAGCATCTTAGTTCTATTTGGGGTGGCACGATTCATGCTCGAGTGGATGTGCTCATACAGTGCCTTAGTGTGGGATTCAACAGTCGAGCTTTCAAATCTCTTCTGCATGGGTGTCATGATGTTTGTCACTTCTGACTTCAGTAGCATGAAGTTGGCTTTGGAGAAGTTTTTTATGGAGGTTTCCTTACTGGGGGGTGGGGGTGGGATGTGTATGTCAAGGGTGATTTGCTTATGGTCAGACTTGACCAATGAAGGGGTGACCACTGGTGTGGAGCATCTATCTTCCATGTTGGTAATGACCAGGTCTAGGATATTGGAGCCCCTGATGGGACAATGGATTCGTTGATCCAGGGCATTGGAATTTATGAATTCCATGAACCGTTGGGAAAAGTTGTTGGTACCCGAGTAGTTTTCCCAGTTAATGGAAGGGTAGTTGAAATCACCCAGTATTAGGTTGTTTGGTTGTATCTTAATATTTTCCAGTATGTTTAGAAAGGAGTGAGAATCTTAGGGCATGGGGGGGGGTCTGTAGCAAGCAACAATTTGGATTGCAGTCTTATCTAGTGTTAGTTGCACCTGGAGAATTTCAGATGCATTGTGTTGGGCAACTAGCCTGGAGGTGTGAATATCCTTGGTGAATATGGACACTCCTCCACCTTTAGTGTTTCGGTCTTGGTTTTGTGGCCGAAAAGTGTGATAAGAGTTGTAGCCTGGTATTGCAGGAGTGCTCTCTTGAGCCTTGAACCAGGTCTCAGTCACTGCACAGATATTGATGTTCTCCATTTTTAGGAGTGCCACGAGAGAGTGCATTTTGAGGTTTAGACTTCTAGCATTGAGTAGCATTACCTTCAGATTTTGCATGCTTGTATCTGTTATGGTGGTGGTTTTGTCCTTTGAACCTTGCCTAAAAAAGGCATTACTATATGGGTGGCAAGAGCTTTAGCCAGTAAACAGATTCATTTATGAATCAACAATGCTGGTGAACATGTTATTCTTATTGATTTTAAAACTCTGTGAAATCTGAACACAATATCTGCTCATAACATGGGCTACCTCACTCATATATCTTTCATTGCCGTTGAGAGAGAAAATGTGAGCATTTTGTGACTGATAGTGTGCAGCAGATAACTTTGAACCATACTATGAGTTGAGCAATACAAGTTACAGGACATTCTTTTTGCATTCTGGAACTATTGCAGTGTTATAATTGACTGCACTGACAGTAGAACACACATACATGAAATTCAACCATACTGCATATATTAAAACAGCTTTATTTTAGTATCAACAATGCTGGTGAACATTTTGCATTGTTATTGCTTTGAAATATCTGTGAAGTACACACACAATATCTGTCCATGGAGTGGGCTACCTCACCCACATACTTTTATTAACTGAAGTAGGAGGAACAGAGAGCATTATGTGACCAATACTGGCCTGGAAACAGCCTTGGACAGTACTATCAGTTAAGCAATACAGTTTGCAGGCCATTAGTTTTGCATAATACAGCTATTACAGTCTTACACTTGACTGCAGCAACCTTACCGTAGACAATCAATGCACACAGTTCTACTGCAATGGTTATGACAACACAATCCTGCTGAACACCATTTTGCTTACTGTTATTGGTATTGTTTATTGAACTTCAATTGTTATTGTTCATTTATTGCACTACAGTTCTACTTGACCATTTATTGCACTACAGTTTTTCTTGTTTATACTTTATTGCAGTAAATACTTTACTCTTTATTGCTTATTGCATTACAGTTAGCATACTAAATCTGTACTTACCACACTCACGGCACAACCTGGCTAGACACCCAGCATGGGACTTGACATTGTGAGCCCTGTCAGTTGCAGCTGTTGGGAGAGAAGCACACCATTATGCATACCAGTTTTGCAGACATTCAGCATGCATATTGGTAAAACAGACATAAAATTACTTACATATTTGTGAGGCATACCTTGCTCTTGCCTCTTGGACCCAGGTGTCCAAGGTTCCTCTCTTTCTCCTTTTCATGTGATCATAATGGTGATGACAGGGGCCAACTGTGTGCAGGATACCAGTAACACTAGTGAGTTCCCTGGACAAATGGTCCTTGGCCTCTGCCTTACACTCTGAGCCCTGGAATCTGCCCTGCATCAGCTGGGGTTCTTGGTTTTTAACATGGATCCCAACCATGACCCTGGACTCCTGAATAACCCACCTTTGTACCCGAAAGCACACACCTTCACTGGCACCACCAGCCATACCAACATTTGATTGAACTCCGACGAATGATGCAGAATTCCCTTTCCTGCCCTTACACGATATAGAGCAGATCTGAGCATTGCCATTTAGATTCTTGACATAGTTATAGAATGCCTTGTGGTTGTCTTTGGAATCTTTGGCAATTTTATTTTCATAACTAGCTTTTGAGGATTTCATGAGGGATCTCAGCTTCTTACTGAGGCTGGTGAGGGAGTTTTTTGCATCCTGGGATTTTCCTCTTTTCTGCAACAGTTTCTTTCTTCTGTTGTATAGTTTGTTTATAGCAGGGAACCACCAGATTGGCTTCCTTTTTTGGAGGAGAGCATCTTAGTTCTATTTGAGATGGCACGATTCATGCTCGAGTGGATGTGCTCATACAGTGCCTTAGTGTGGGATTCAACAGTCGAGCTTTCAAATCTCTTCTGCATGGGTGTCATGATGTTTGTCACTTCTGACTTCAGTAGCATGAAGTTGGCTTTGGAGACATTTTTTATGGAGGTTTCCTTTCTGGGGGGTGGGGGTGGGATGTGTATGTCAAGGGTGATTTGCTTATGGTCAGACTTGACCAATGAAGGGGTGACCACTGGTGTGGAGCATCTATCTCCCATGTTGGTAATGACCAGGTCTAGGATATTGGAGCCCCTGATGGGACAATGGATTAGTTGATCCAGGGCATTGGAATTTATGAATTCCATGAACCGTTGGGAAAAGTTGCTGGTACCCGAGTAGTTTTCCCAGTTAATGGAAGGGTAGTTGAAATCACCCAGTATTAGGGTGTTTGGTTGTATCTTAATATTTTCCAGTATGTTTAGAAAGGAGTAGTGAAAATCTTAGGGCATGGGGGGAGGGTCTGTAGCAAGCAACAATTTGGATTGCAGTCTTATCTAGTGTTAGTTGCACCTGGAGAATTTCAGATGCATTGTGTTGGGCAACTAGCCTGGAGGTGTGAATATCCTTGGTGAATATGGACACTCCTCCACCTTTAGTGTTTCAGTCTTGGTTTTGTGGCTGAAAAGTGTGGTAAGAGTTGTAGCCTGGTATTGCAGGGGTGCTCTCTTGAGCCTTGAACCAGGTCTCAGTCACTGCACAGATATT
Source organism: Protopterus annectens (assembly GCF_019279795.1). Taxonomy (NCBI): domain Eukaryota; kingdom Metazoa; phylum Chordata; order Ceratodontiformes; family Protopteridae; genus Protopterus; species Protopterus annectens. The sequence goes on from NC_056731.1 coordinate 1,855,367,485, forward strand.
GATGTTCTCCATTTTTAGGAGTGCCACGAGAGAGTGCATTTTGAGGTTTAGACTTCTAGCATTGAGTAGCATTACCTTCAGATTTTGCATGCTTGTATCTGTTACGGTGGTGGTTTTGTCCTTTGAACCTTGCCTAAAAAAGGCATTACTATATGGGTGGCAAGAGCTTTAGCCAGTAAACAGATTCATTTATGAATCAACAATGCTGGTGAACATGTTATTCTTATTGATTTTAAAACTCTGTGAAATCTGAACACAATATCTGCTCATAACATGGGCTACCTCACTCATATATCTTTCATTGCTGTTGAGAGAGAAAATGTGAGCATTACGTGACTGATAGTGTGCAGCAGATAACTTTGAACCATACTATGAGTTGAGCAATACAAGTTACAGGACATTCTTTTTGCATTCTAGAACTATTACAGCGTTATAATTGACTGCAGTGACAGTAGAACACACATACATGAAATTCAACCATATTGCATATATTAAAACAGCTTTATTTTAGTATCAACAATGCTGGTGAACATTTTGCATTGTTATTGCTTTGAAATATCTGTGAAGTACACACACAATATCTGTCCATGGAGTGGGCTACCTCACCCACATACTTTTATTAACTGAAGTAGGAGGAACAGAGAGCATTATGTGACCAATACTGGCCTGGAAACAGCCTTGGACAGTACTATCAGTTAAGCAATACAGTTTGCAGGCCATTAGTTTTGCATAATACAGCTATTACAGTCTTACACTTGACTGCAGCAACCTTACCGTAGACAATCAATGCACACAGTTCTACTGCAATGGTTATGACAACACAATCCTGCTGAACACCATTTTGCTTACTGTTATTGGTATTGTTTATTGAACTTCAATTGTTATTGTTCATTTATTGCACTACAGTTCTACTTGACCATTTATTGCACTACAGTTTTTCTTGTTTATACTTTATTGCAGTAAATACTTTACTCTTTATTGCTTATTGCATTACAGTTAGCATACTAAATCTGTACTTACCACACTCACGGCACAACCTGGCTAGACACCCAGCATGGGACTTGACATTGTGAGCCCTGTCAGTTGCAGCTGTTGGGAGAGAAGCACACCATTATGCATACCAGTTTTGCAGACATTCAGCATGCATATTGGTAAAACAGACATAAAATGACTTACATATTTGTGAGGCATACCTTGCTCTTGCCTCTTGGACCCAGGTGTCCAAGGTTCCTCTCTTTCTCCTTTTCATGTGATCATAATGGTGATGACAGGGGCCAACTGTGTGCAGGATACCAGTAACACTAGTGAGTTCCCTGGACAAATGGTCCTTGGCCTCTGCCTTACACTCTGAGCCCTGGAATCTGCCCTGCATCAGCTGGGGTTCTTGGTTTTTAACATGGATCCCAACCATGACCCTGGACTCCTGAATAACCCACCTTTGTACCCGAAAGCACACACCTTCACTGGCACCACCAGCCATACCAACATTTGATTGAACTCCGACGAATGATGCAGAATTCCCTTTCCTGCCCTTACACGATATTGAGCAACATTCAAACAAGCGCCGCTTTGCTTAGCAGTGTGCAAGCCAGCTAAGCAAAGCCAAGCAGCACAAAAACTCACAGTACCATAGTTTTAGTGAGGCTTAGCACTGTGCAAACATTGGTAGCCATTAGCATGAATGAATAGTGCTTAGCAAAGTGCAGCAATGCCAAAATTCACAATAGTTTATTGAAATTACAGAAAAATAGTACATCCATTTACAGACATATTCTGCCTGTTATGGTCTCGAATGCAGGACCTACTACACATAACACCATAACTCTACTCATGTAGCTAGTTGGATGTCACAAAAACTAATATACCTTCACATACACCGCCAGGCTACCTGCTGGCATTGCTGAGCACCATGCCTCGCAAACAAGCTTAAACACACCTACAAATAAATAATTAATTACATCTGGTTTCTAATTTTAGATGTCTGGCAGGTCTCAGCTATGTATGTATAATCTTCATTCGGCTCTGTTGCACTCAGTGCTGTGCTGTTCAATTTAAAATAAATAAATAAATAATAAAAAAATAATTATGATAATTAATTACTTTTGGTTACTATTTTTAGATGTCTGATATGTGTCAGCTGTCTATATCTGAGCACAGCTTGGCATTGCTGCACTCTTCGCCATGCAAACATGCAGTTAAAAAAAACATTAACACTTCATAAAAATGACCTATTATACATTTGACACACTTCACAACATTACAGCAGTGGTGGGGAGCATTACAGGGAGACTCACACTCCTCTGCAGTCACCGGTAGTTGCTACACCTCTCCCTATATTGATTCAATATCCACATTCCTTGGCTCTCCCTCGGCAGTGTGCCTATATCAAACTAAACTATATTGCATTTCTACATTGCTATCTGCAACCGCTAGCACATCATCAATTAACTTCCTCACCTGCAAGGAGTGAGCGATGCTACTCTGTGTGTTACGACATCTAAAAACAGAACATATAAACTGAGTGTTTGCTTACTGAGTGAACTGCTAACCTTTGGAGGAGCAAATGGGAAAAAATCATGACGGCCGTGGTGCAAATCAAGATGAATATGCTTGCTGCAACATATCATGGATTGTTAGGAGAAGAGTCTGCCTCTACAGGCGAGAATTGAGAGCGCTAATAATCTCTTGGTCATTAAAGTTGAACACAGAAATTGACTTTGGCAAGTGTGATGTCCAGTACAATTAAAATCAATCTTACTGGTTAACAGTGGCGGCTGGTGACTTCAAATCAAAGGGGGGCTGCAGGAGACAGCTGAATGGGTGGGGTCAATAGAATGGGTGTGGCCAACTAGAAAGGGGAGGAGCTATGCTCAAAACCACACAAACTGTAACTTTAATTAAATACGCAGCATCCACCCCCTTTGCAACACAGTGCAGTATAAGCAATGCACCTATCTACTGTGGGAGTAGAACCCACAGCCATCTGCATCAAGAGCAAGTACACTACCTGTTGTGCTATTAGCAATGCAAGCAGACTCAGCATAAGCAGCACTAAACTTTTGCTCCCCTGCAGCTCTCAGCTCCTTGTAATATCTACTCACTCAGCTATATCTCTGAACTTTGCAGCACACAACTCTGGAGGGGGGGGCAAAAAATGCCGTGTTACCACCAGACATATCACTGCCAAGTCTGAAACCCAGGACCCTGTGCAAACCAGTCAGAGCAACATACCACTATGCCAAATCAGCTGTTTTGTGAAAAAGAAGAAGACTGAAACTTAAATGGCTACTATTTAGTGAATTCAGTTCTCACCATAGCTCTCAACCATAGCACAAAAAACCTGGACAAAGCCAATAATGGGGGAGTATAGTCCAAAAAATAGGGACAAATTTCAAATATCCATCTTATAAACTTAGAAAATTGCTAGAGTAAAAGGTTTTGTATTACCATGTACTTTCTGAAGAATATGAAGTCTGAAAGTCAAATGCTTGTCATTTTTATTTAACATTTGTTAACCAGGAAAGTCTGACTTGGAACAAAAGCCAATTTGCAGCAGAGTCCCAGAGAGAAACACTCCAGACAGACACATGTCTTTGTAAGATGGGAGGACACCAGAGCAAACCCACACAGAAGGCACCCCAGCCAAGAATCAAATCAGAGAACCAGTAGCTGTTAGGCAACAATGCTACCACTGCACCAATGCACTACTGACATTATAAGGACACAAAAATACAGAAATCACAGCTTTTATGAGGAACAGAACAAGTATGAGGGAACAATCTGCAAATGTTTTACAAATGGTGGTGGGTAGGGAATTCAGGCTCTTGCCACATGGAAAAGGTACAGGGTTCAAGCCTGTTCTCTACCCACCACCATATAGCACATGGGGCATTACACCAGCACACACACACACACACACACACACACACACACACACACACACACACACACACACACACACACACACACACACACAGTCCTGTGTAGCTAAGTGTCATCCTGGGGAAGGTTTCCCTGCAAGAGCAGGCTCCAATGTCTTCCTGGGGAAACAAGAGCAGGCTCCAGCTTGTGGATGTTGCAGTCTGGATGTCTTCTGTTCTGTGCAGTCAGCACTGCATGGGCTGCAGGGCAGAGATGGCCTTTCTTCCTATCTGGACTGCTGACAAAGCAGTCTGGAGTTCACAATCATGCATGTGTGGAGTTCTGGGACTATTTTTTGCGATCTTTTTATTTTGTTTTTTTTTTCTTTCCACAGCTGGGGGGGGGCTGCAGTCTTGTAGTCCTATAGCATGAGCCCCCCCGCTGGTTAAAATATTATCCTCATGGTTAACAGGTAAAACGGACCTACATGGTGTTGAGTATATGAACTATTAGAAACTTGAAAAGGAACTGCTTGCTGGGGTTAGTGTATCTTCTGAAACATAAGGCTTGAAATTTCATAATTATACATTTAATTTAAATAAATTGGTAAGATCTCAAATGTTTGATTTAAAAACTGCAATTGCATATGTAATGAGCATTGAATTTAAGCCATATGACTACCTTATGTTGTTTTTTTTTACTTTCTCACTGTTAATATCTGCCAGATTTTAAGTCTTCAGTTTGCTATGCTACCTGTATATAAGACTAAGTATCGTAATTGCCCTCTTATTGTATACAATGTCACTACCTGCTACTACTGTAAGAACTGTCTTCTAGAAGCATTGTTATACAAGATTATTGGTCTTGTCTCCCACTTGACCAATTTATTCTGTTTTAGTCTTTTTACCGTTATCAATGTCTTGTTACTATTTTTTTCTTTATTGTATTATACAATTTTATTTCTACTAACAAAATAGTTTACTAACAATGGAGCTTTTCTCCCTGGGCCTCTGCTGAAAAGGGGTTTTATGCCCAGTCAGACTCGCCCGGTAAACAAATGTAAAATAAAAAATAAAATAATAAAATACATTGTGAAAGTAAAAGCAAAACAATATCTATTGGCTGATGAGTTCAAAAAGGCACGTTCAAGTACTTTAAGTAAGATGGCTTTTCAGAGTGAACCTCAATATAATAATACATTTTTTATATTAATTGAATGGTTACTAACCAAGCACTGTTTAGAACTGAACAACCTAGGCCTCTAAATAAGAATATGTAGTTGTCCATGTAGGCAGAGAGAATCAAACTCTAGACTACAATGATGCAATAAGAATCACTACTAAAGGAAAATATACGTGGTTTGCAAAATATGGAAGTAACTGCAGAGCATAAATTCTGAACTTATGCAATGAGGTACTGTGTTTATGAATATGGTATCCTTAATCTAAGTACTGTGAAGTCGTCAAGTAAAAAGATACCATTTTTCAAAATGTCATGACACTGCTAAATTTATATTTTATCAAAATGTTATCGCAGATAATGCTGTGCAGTTTGTAAGCTAATAATTTTGAACTTTCAAGCAGCAGTGGCAGTTTCAAATTATCACATCTTCATCAAGATACCCTCAGTTGAATGCTCAAGTCTAGACTAACATGGATAATTAAAGAAGTAGCAAATCACAGAGATGATATATTTGCACTTATTTTAGTCAAAGTTAGACTCCAGAAAGGTCCTTATCCCAAGCAGCAAGAGTTTAAAGATAGCTTTGCAGTTCTTATGTCTATTGACAGATGAACAATTAAGTATATTATGTTTATTAGATATCATTACACAGATATAAATTTATATTTATAGTGTTCTAATTAGATAATGGGGGAATTCAATAAAGCCTACATGGAGTGATTTTTTCATGTAGGCAGTGTGGCACAGATCTAATATGGAAACCGGCAGCCATGCAATCCAGTAAACAGAGCAGAGCGGCATGCACGAGTATGTGGACATGGAAGTGTACGTGGCATGCAAATCACCTCATAAACAGGTGACATCCATGCAAATGAGGGTGTTTTGCAATCCAGGAAGAAGCTAGGTATCTGTGCAGAACCCTTGTTGGTGTCAGAAGTGTACATGGAATATAACCATGTACAGAAATGTAAAAACTGAACAAGGACTGTAAAAGCCCACTTAGAAGGTCAGAAATATTATGGTAGGCACAGATATGTGCAAAACTATGTCCAACATAAAATAATATTTTTTAATACTCATATTACAGTTGCGAGGTGCACAGCAATGCGCAAGCATGCCGTTATGCAAACAAAATATATTAAAATGCTTAAAAACTGAAAATAAGACATGTGTGAGACTACTGCATTATAGTGTCCTACATGCAGTATGTACAATGGTAGATGTCAGTGGTTGCTAAGGAGGCAGGCCCTAGAATAGTGAAGTATCCAGGTTATGTGCAAGGATCTTTATGCATATGAGCTGGGGTTACTGAATAGCAAAAATGGGCCACTGTGTCCACAGATAAAACCTGTGTAGCCCCAAAACTGTGTTGGTGTCAGTAGAACAAGCCAATAATATGGCACAATAGTGCAATATTTAAGGCCTTCTTGTAGGCCTTGGCCCCTTTCCTAGGCTTTGGGAAGGACATTACTGAGATGTGGAAACTACAGCATCGCAGAAGGTAGGTACAAATACTGTCCACTTTTGGTATTTATGTGGTATGTCCACAGTTTTGCATGCTATGTTTGGGCATTGTCAAATGATTTTCTGATTATGTGGTAGACTGGTAGTTCAGTGTTAAACAATGTGGGTTGAGGTCAGTAAGGGGGAAGATGAATGTGCATGTCATACATTATACACATCAGAATATGCATGCTGCTGCAGTAGATGCTGGTCTATCAGTTGTGTATGTTTGTAGGGGCAGACTGTGATACATGTCCCTGTCGCTTGACCACTGCCCCCCATCCCCTTTATATATGGGTGCAGTGTGGATAACTTGTTCTAGGGGGTTGTGAGGTATGGTAGGTCTGTAGCAGGTAGCTGAACATACTGTTGCATATGTTGCAGGCTGCAGCTGCTGCGTTTTGCCCAGGACTCATACTGGGGAGTATGAACACATTGGAGGACAGCAAGCTGTATGCGTCAGTGAGGGAGTAGTGTCAGCTCTGTCATTACAGCAGAGCCAGGGTGAGGGTACCCATAACAGTCCAGGTGAAGTATGTGCTTAAGGTACACATGTTATGTAACAGTGCCAATGGAGAGTGTTAGGCGACATATAAGTAGCCTATTCATATTTGTGCAGTGTGTCCCTACCTACAGGCCTTTGATGTGCTAACATGTGTAGCAGTGAATGAAGTAGTAGCAACCTGTTTGGGTTAAAATTGCAGGGCTCAGTCATTATTAGTTGTATTCACAAGCATGCCATTGAAGTGCAACACACTGGATTTGAACCCAGGACAGTGGGTGGCAAAATGTACAGCATGCTAGGGATATAACAGTCCAAGCTACTGAGTCAATACTATAACAGGAGTATTTGCAAGATATATGTGTATGCATACAGTGTGTTACACAGGAGTCACATTAGCATGTGTGTTTGGATGGTTATGATGTGTGACACTGAACTATCTGTCATGATTTTCTCACCTCACTCTGCACTGACTTGTCAGTAATTTAGTGCACAGAAAAGGATCCTGACAACTGTGCCAAAGGTAGGCAGCACAATTGTGGACATTTTACAACAGTCTGTGCAACTGACAGCTATATGTGCTGTCCTAGGCCTCACGTCCATCCATCATTATTTATTTCGATGTGTACTGGTTTGGTGTCTGCATCAAAGTCCCACGTACCTGGCCAATTTTCCCATTATCTATACAAGCAGTGTGTCATTGGCAATCAGGATATGTTTATGGAAACACCTGTTTTACTTCAGAGCTGAGTGGCCTAGTGCACTATGCTGTAGTTGACAGGGTCCTGGGTTTGAGGCTTGGCGGGATAATTATTTTGCAGATGTGCCTAACAGTGTCAGAAACAGAGAAGGTGATTAAGGCAGTTTTAAGAAGTTTTAAGTGGGTTTTCAGGGGTTTGTGTGACGCGCTGGGCCACTTAGCTCCACTTAAACCCAAGCTAATTTTAAAAAAAGAAAAGAAAAAAGGGGTAATAGAAAGTGGTGAAATGGGGGCAAGCAGGGGGAAAACATACTAAAAGGCAGGTAAGGATGTGTAGGACTGGTGTAGGAAAGGACCATAGCTCTCCATTTTTTCTACAGCAACAGCTGTGCAGGTTGTAGTGATTTTGGAATTTGGAGCCTCACACCCCAGAGAGAGGGGTGAGGATGATATAACTGTGTTGATTAATCCATGTAATGATTGATTGTGTCCAGTGGATGTGGGTGCGAAATGGAGAACTATTTATGGGGAGATATTTTTTTGTGGGACAGATGCCTTTTTTTTAAAGGAGAGAGTGGAATGTTGGGGAAGAGATACAGGTATTTGTGAGGACGTATTTTGGGTAGGAGAGATTGCATTTGCAAACAGACAAGACAGACAAGACAGCATATAGGGGCAGTGTGTGACACATGAGGGGTGTAAACACCTTGGACGGGGAGGGTGTTGTGGAATCAGAGAGACATGTGGCCCTAGACAGCATCAGTGAGACTGACCTCCCCACCTATTGGCAGTCAACACTGCTCCTTCACTACCCTGAAGGTGGCTGTCCTGGAGGCTAGGTGCTGGGGCCACCTTGCCCCTCCAGGATAGCCAGTCTGCCCTCAATCCGGCACAGGAGATCCTCATAGCCATGGTGCACAATCCTGCACACCATCTCTGGTAGCTGTTGCTGGGTGACAACCCCTCTCCATGCCCACTCTCAGGGGGGCCCCCATCCCCTGAGGCAGTTCCACTCGTAGGTGGTGCAGGGCCAGCAGAGGGGGCAGCACCAGGTTGGGTCCCAGATGTGCTGTGACCCGATGCCATGGCCAGCTGAGGTAGGGTAGGTGGATCCCAGGAACCGACCTACCCAGTCAAGCTATGGTGTTGAGGTATTTCAAAGTGTATAGGTTAGTAATGAACAGAACATCTAGTTAGTTATAACAGCATGCCAGATCATTGCAAGTAACCTAGTCAAATCACATTGCATAGCTTATGGAACACAACAGTAAGTGAGATAACAGTTAGTATAGTAACAGCATGCCAGTAACTATAACAGCATAAGGCCAACAACATAGGTAAATCAACAATGTATGTTAGTATGCAACCATTGTAATACATAACAATAATAAAACACAAGGCCCAACATAACATTTTGGAACAACAGATGTTAATAGTAAACCATAACTGATTTATTTATTTAACATGTGTTTACCGGAAAAGTCTGACTTGGAATGAAGCCAGTTTTCAGCAAAGGCCCAGGGAGAAATGTTCCAGGTGAATATCTTTGTAATGCGGGAGGAAACTAGAGTAAACTCACACAAATGCAGGGAAGACATGCAGACTCCACACAGAAGGCATTCCAGCCAAGAATCGAACCGGAGAACCTCATACTGTGAGGCGACAACACTACTGCTGCACCACTGTGCCGTCCTGATCTTCTTCTTTTGGCTGCTCCCATTAGGGGTTGCCACATTGGATCATCTGTTTCCATTTTTTCCTGTCCTCTGCATCTTGCTCTGTCACACCAACCACCTGCATGTCCTCTCTCACCACATCCATAAACCTTATCTTAGGCCTTCCTCTTTTCCTCTTACCTGGCAGCTTCATCCTTAGCATCTTTTCCCAATATACTCTGCATCCCTCCTCAACACATGTCCAAACCAATGTAATCTTGCCTCTCTGGCTTTGTCTCCAAACCTTCCAACCTGGGCTGACCCTCTAATATACTTATTCCTAATCCTGTCCACCCTCATCACACCCAGTGCAAATCTTAACATCTTTAACTCTGCCACGTCCAGCTCTGACTCCTGCCTTTTTGTCAATGCCACTGTCTCCAACCCATATAACATAGCTGGTCTCACTACCCTCTTGTAGACCTTCTGTTTCACTCTTACTGGTACTCGTCTATCACAAATCACTCCTGACACTCTTCTCCACCCACTCCATCCTGCCTGTACTCTCTTCTTCACCTGTCATCCACACTCACCATTACTCTGAACTGTTGATCCCAAGTATTTAAACTCATCTACCTTTCTCCACCTCTACTCCCTGCATCCTCACCATTCCTCTATCCTCCATCTCATTCACACACATATATTCTGTCTTAGTCCTGCTGACCTTCATTCCTCTTCTCTCTAGAGCATATCTCCACCTCTCCAGAGTCTCCTCCACCTGTTTCCTACTCTCACTACAGATCACAATGCCGTCTTGATATATAACAATAATAAATAATGATGCAGATATGGGGTGGGAGGAGAGAGAAATACAGTCCATTAATACTGGTATAGGATATATTGTTTGCAACAGTACTCTTATATACTCTACAGGTCTGCCCTTACTTTATGTATACAAATGCCCTATAGCTTCTGTAGTACATCCATACCTCTCAAGATATCCAGATGGGACAGTATGGGCCAAGCTGTAACACCTGCAGGTACACAACTACAGGAGATTATTACATGTCAGGGGACATATATGACTACCAAGGTGTACTGTGGACTAATGTAGTGTGACTGTACTATTCACATAACTCATTTGGCTTGCTGATGTGTAGTAAATCCATCAGTAATGGGTTGGAGGATGCCTTGTATGCCAGACACTGGTCACCTCTTAGCAGTTTTTAGGATACTGAGGATGGTGGCAGGGCTTTAGTCGGCCCATGCAGGACATGTTGTTTAGGCCTTGTATCCTTTTAGTAAAGTTCTGGAGAGGGTAGTTGATAAACGGATATGTAGAGTAGTAGAATTTATTATGGAGATGAGCAGTTCCGGTTCAGATCAGGATGCAGCACAATTGACCCGATGTTAGCAGTGAGACAGATATTTGAGAAGAAGATAGAGATGAGGAGAGAGTCCAACTGGGCATTCCTAGACTTGGAGAAAGCATATGACAAGGTCCCAAGAAAGCTGATCTGGGCAGTACTGCAGTGGTTTGAAGTCCCAGAAACATTGGTAGAATTAGTGCAGGCTGTGTACAAGGATCCAGTGACTCAAGTACTAACAGTGTTTGGCCTCACAGAGGGGTTCCCAGTGGAATGGGTGTACAACAGAGTTAAGCTCTGAGCCCACTAGTGTTCATACTGGTGATGGACTACTTTAGCAAACAGGTTGGAGGGGACAGATCAGCAAAGTTGCTGTATGCAAATGATGTGGCATTACAGGCAGACTGAGCAAGATCTTCAGCAAAAGATAGGAGAATGGAATGCAAAACTGAAGGCACGTGGGATGAAACTAAGCACAGATAAGATGGTGGTAATGGCAGCAAATTGGGGAAATCAGAAGAAGATGAGAATAGAGATATAAGGTAAGATAGTGAAACAGGTAAACAGCTTCACTTATCTGGGAGGGGTGGTTGAGGAGAAAGGAAGTCTATATGAAGAGGTCAAAGCTAGAATCAGACATGCTGCAGCCAACTGGCATTATGTCAGGTGTAGTCTATGACAGAAGAATGCCAAAGAAGCTGAAAAGTAAGGTGTACAAGACAGTGTGTGACCAGTACTACTGTATGGTACAGACACCTGGGCAGTAAAAGCAGAACAGTTGAAGAAGCTAGAGGTGATGGAAATGAAGTGCCAGTGAAGGGTGGTAGGATGCACACTGTTGGTCAGATGACGAAATGAGGACATAAGAACAGAAGCCAAAGTAGCTCCAATTGCAAAAAAGATCAAAGAGAACAGATTACAGTGGTTTGGACATGTGCAGAAAAGCAGAAGACAATCTGGTGAGGAAGATTTGGGGCAGACAGGAAGAAGGTAAGAGAAAACGAGGACATCCAGCAAATAGGTGGATGGATTGTGTGAAAGAAGATCTGCAACAGTCAGGCATGAGTGTTGAAGAAGGCAGAAGTGTGGCACTGCATCAAGAGAGTTGGCAACAGTTAACTTGATACCCCGACCCCATGTAGAAAAATGGGAAAACGGGGGATGATAATGATGATCCTTTTAGTAAAGTATCTCCATAGGCATTCCAGTTGTTGCATGTATCTAGGCAGATACATGTGAAAGGGGGCATTAGGTTCAATGACTGGCCTAGTGAGGGTTGAGTAAAGGAGAACGATGACATCCCTAGATCTTGACACAATCCCTTTGTTTATAAGCTGTGCAGTATAGAAGGACTTTCTTATGACAATAGACACATGGTGTTCAAAAGTTAGATCACTGTCCACATAAGTTCCCAAATTCAGACCAACTGGGTCAACTCTAAGGGGTGCATTGTCAATGTGGTAGTTCCCTGAGGTAGATGATTTCCCAAAGGATACAATAATGCTTTTTTGGTATTTAATTCAGACCATGATTTTGACACCAGTTATTTATTTGAGACAAACCTGCCTGCAAGAAGATTGTCAAAATTATATAACACCAAACCCAAAGAGTGATTGGCCTATGAACTTAAAGCTCTTATAAAACTGAGAGATGAAGTCTGGCACAAGTAGAAAACCAACCCTACATCTATCAATAGGGAACAATTCACAAACTTTCACAACTTAGCTAAAAAAACATTCAACAGCACAAAAGTCAACCCATGATTTATTATCAGAACGAACTAAAACAGCACCCAAAAGTTTGGAAAGATGCTAATAACTTCAGAGGTGAAAGCTGACCTCATCATATCCTACATCTACTACCATCTCTGCAGAAGAATTCCTTGAACACTTCGGTGATCTTCCCATTCCTTCCTGCACCCCTTCACACCCTATTACCTCCCCTCCCTTCTCATCCAAATTCATTGCTCTCTTCTACTTCAAACAGCTTTCTTTCAAAGACATCTCACCTTTGATAGAACAAATTAAACTTGATTGTCCTGCTACAGTTTACGTCCCTGGTTCATTTATCACTGCTGGGATTACATAGTTAATCCCATTCAACAAATATTTAATCTCTGCCTCACTTATAAGACCATGCCCAGCATCTGGGAAACTGCCATAGTAAAACCCCTTTCAAACAACAAAAATCTTTCACTCCCTTCCCACTTTGTCCTGTTTTCAAATTATATCAACATGTACCACTCTTACTGTCACACAAACAGCATGAGTTATGGTCTGGTTGCAGCACATCCACCGCCCTTTCATCTCTCACAGATGACATGCTCATGGATCTGGACAAAAGGTTGCTTTCTGGAGCTATGTTTTTAGATCTCACCAGAGCATTTGATCTAGTTAACCATGCCGCTCTGCAACACCAGCTTACATAGTTAGAAATCAGTTCTGGCACTATCATCTGGTTCGATAATTATCTCAGCAACCACTTCCTGTCTGTTAGCTGTAACTCCTCCTATTCTTCCTACATTTCCCCTCCCCTTAAAGGTGTTTCATGAGATTCCATTTTTGCCAACTTCTGTTCTCTATCTCCATAATAAATGCTCAAGCTATATGTAACAAAATTGACCATATAAATTTGTTTATTTCACAACACAAACCTGAAGATTTAGCAATTGCACAATCCTGGGTCAGAAATGACAATCCCCCTGTGCACCATCTTTTCTCAAACTGCAGTTAATACCTTGACACTAGGCCATGAGCAAAACCCCAAAACTCTGGGAGTCTATTCCCTCTTATCTCAAAGAAACGTTATTATATTCAGTCTTCCAGACACTAATACAAACATCTTTTGAAAGTTGATACATGCCAGAGTTATGTCCCTGGCCACATTACCTAAGTGCAACATATTCTTTCTTACTCTCTATATTGCTGTAATGGTATATCACACTTACCTTAACATTTGACTCTCTTGTAAGTAGTGTATATAACCTTCCCATACTGCCTAAGCTTATTTCAGCTTCAGTTAACTGTAAAATATAGAGAATTTCTCATACTAGATGCCAAACTATACATACCTTATTGTTACATTAGTCTAACCTTGTTTAACACATTATACTGCACTGACACTCTGTTTTTATTATATACTTTAGTTTTATTCATAGGATCATCGGAGGTTACTAGGCTAATGGCCTTGGGGCCCTTACAAGTCTAATCAAGAGTTCATCTCCAAAAAAGAAACCTCAGCCAGCACCTGTCACTCTGTCAGTGAGGGACAAAGGTGGAACCCCTGGGATAAATTTGTGGTTTCCCATCCACTCATCAAGGTTGCGCTTGAAGAGGGTCAGTGAGGTGGTACTCTGACATGTATGGGAAGTCTATTCCATAGATGGAGCAGCCTCTGAGAGAGAAACCTGTCTCTCCAGCAGGTTTTCTTGATGTCACATATTAGATTTAGGCCTTTTGAGCGGATAATGTGTGAGGAGTTAGAATTATGGATATGGAGCATCTCTAGTAGGGCAGGGTTTGACAATGCCTTGTAGGCGAGACACAGATCACCTCTGAGCAATCTCTATGATACCAAGTAGAGTGATAGTGATTTGAGCCTGTCTGCATAGGACAGGTGTTGGAGGACATGGATTCTCCTTGTGAGATATTTCTGTGGCCTTTCCAGTTGGTACAGGTGTTTGGAGAGGTACACACCAAATGGGACATTATACTCAATTATAGGCCTAATGAGGGAGGAGTACCTCCTTTTTCTGGATGCAATCCCTTTACTTATGAGATGAACCAAGTAAAAGGCTTTTCTGATCACTGCCGCTACATGATGGTCGAATGTGCGATTGTTGTCAGTCTGAGTACCCAGGTCTCTCACCACAGATTGTGTGCTTAGGGGGTTACCATTGATGTGGTAATCAGTAGGAGCCATATTTTTTGCCGAATAGTATGATAATGAATTTTTTTGTGTTTAACTTAAGGCCATGACTTTGGCACCAGTCATTTGTTGCTGTGAGACCCTCTTGCAGTATGTTAACATCATTTGGGGAGTCAATGACATCACCCAACTTACAGTCATCCGCAGACGTGGTCAGCCACAGGCCCTTTGTCTTTTCCTGGATTTCTGAGAAGTAGATGCCAAACAGTAGGGGTCCCAGGACAGATCCCTGGGGGAACACCACTAGTGACAGGTCTGCTGTTGGAGGTGGTAGTGCCTATTTTGACCTTGTGGGTCCTATTGGTGAGCCAGTTGGCCACCCACCTGATGAGATATCACTGCAGTTTTCCCTGGTTGAGAGTGGACAAACGTGAAAAGCATCCTATCAACCTCTCTCATCTTCCTCTGCTTTTACATACTGATGATATGGTCCTCTACCATTCTAGACAGTCTCTCAATTCCCTACAACACACTTTGCTGTCAGACTTTCACTGTGTCATCCAATGGACAGAGAAGAGCCTGATCCTCAGCTCTTCAATACACTAGAACTATGCTATTTGACAACAAGCAAAAACTCAACAGAATCCACAATTCTGTCATAATCCATGATAATAATAGTACCCCTCTACAACAGCTCATATCCTTCAAATATCTGGGTCTATGGTTAAATCTCTTCCTCTTCTAGAGTAATCATCATGACACCAATCAAAAGAAGATTATTTCCTTCCTCTTTTGAACATAAAAAATATCCCCTTTCCTCTAGTACGTATCCAGATCATTCACAGGAAAAAGTATTTATCTTCCTCAACTTAAACATGGATTCCATCTTGTGGTATTTGCCTGTATTAAAATGCTACCACTCTACAATTCATCTCAAACCAAATCTGTTGGTTTATCACTCACTCACTCACTCACTCACTCACTCACTCACTCACTCACTCACTCACTCCTAAAAGGAACACCACTGCCTAACTCTGTAAAAAAATGGCTTCCAGTTAAACAAAGAATTGTTCTGATCTTTAGCTCTCAACTGATCAAACTCTTGAATGAAAAATCTCGTCTGCCTTATCTTCCAAACTAATAAGAAAAGCCACCTCATCTCAGAAGCCATAATCAATCAGGTCTTCTTCAAACTTATCAATCTATACTGCATTCTTCTGACCATTCATTCTTTATATTAGACCTCAAACTTTGGAAATCCATCTCTTACAATCTGAAAGACTCAACTTCTTACTCCATTTTTCTTGCACTGCTGAATTTTCATGTCAAATTTCAACCTAAATGTATTTTCAACTCATTCCATCATATAACAAAGGTGAGACTTTACTTTTCCTGACATTTTCCTCTATATTGATCTAACCCTGTGATATACTTCATAATCCTTAAACTCACTGATTCTTTATATTCATTGTGAATATTGTATATTTGTACATCTCAGATGTTATTGTCCGTATTGGTCTACTTTCAGATTATTCTTATAGTTTAATGTGATTATATCATTTATCTTTTACAGTGCCAATGATTTTTAAATGTGTCAGTGGTGCAACAGCTAGCACCCTCAATTTTGTTACACAAAGCTGTGGGTTCTATTCCCACACCAGGTAGATTGATTGCCAACAACTCAATACAGCATAAGGGGGATGCTGCACTCCTGAGTGTGTTGTCCTTTGGATGACATGTTAAACTGAGGGTCCATCTGCTTGAGGTGGTGGTAGCTTCGGTTGATATAAAAGATCTTGCAACACCTACTAAAAATAGTAGTGGTCCTTTATTTATACAAAAGACATTATTTACAGAATATTTACATTTTTATAAATATACGGTTTTCCATTTCCTTCTTTTATTATTATGCATGCATACAAGTTTTTTATCCCCACTCCTTTTTCCATAACTACAGTCTGATTTTACTCAATATTGCTGCCAAAATCCATTTTCCATTAAACATAATTTCATTTCTCCTTTCGTTCCATATAACCCATATAACATAAAACATTTTTATCTACTCTTTTAACATATTCTCTACTTCTGTTCTTATAATACTCATATTTAATCATATCCATATTTATATTATCTACTTCTTTTAGATCTTTAAAGAATTTTTTTACATAACTTTTCCCATAATTTCACTCCTCGTTTACATTTCAAAAACACATGTTCAGTAGTATCCTTTTCCTGACAATATAAACATAGGGGGTAATTCAATAAAACCTACATGGAGCAATTCTCCATGTAGGAATAGTGGAGTGGCCTGAACATGGAATATGACTGCCGAGTGATCCAGGAAACAGGGCTGGGGGTGTGCACGATGTGTCCACAGAATGCAAATCACATCATCTGCTGGTGAAAACCATGCAAATGAGGTGATTTACTGATCCAGCAAGCATAAAGGCACCTGTGTAGGTGCCATGTCAGCAAATAAAAATATACGGGCTTACAAACCATGTACTGGAGTATAAAATTTAAACAGGGTCTGTAGCAGTCCAAATTAAAAGTTGTAGACTGTACAGTAGTCATGCAAATGGCCAAAACTATGGCCATTGAGTTGAAAAGGTAATGCAATATATCTGAAATTAAACTTTTTTAATATATATGCCATGCTTAAGCAGCGCTCAGAGATGTGCAAACATGCTATTTTGCAAAAACAATAAATAAAATAAAATAAAATATGAAATTTAAAGCTATGCAAAGTTATTGCATCATAGTGGCCAGCATGCAGTGTCATACAATGGCAGGTTATAGTGGTAGCTAAGGAGATAGGCCCTGGTGTAGTGCAGTATCCAGGGTATATGTAATTAGGTGTATATAAATGTGCCAGGGTTATTGAATAGCAAAAAGGGCCACCGTGCCTGTAGGTACTAACCATGGTAGGGTTAGAACTGTATTGGTGTAGGCAGAAGAGACAGCTAACATCAAAAGGAGGTGGTTTACGGCATGTGTAAGCAGACTGGAGCTTAGCAACGCCTGTTTGTGCTCAGCTAAGCACAGCTAAGCAAGGGTGTGTGTCTGAGACTGCTAAGCTATATTTAGCCCCCTGGCACATAATTTAGTTGGTTAAAGACAAGCTAAGCATACCCGTGTACAGCAAAGGGCAACTGATGAGAAATGTTTATACTAGCACCATGGGTTTGAGTGGGGCACTGCGGCACTTAGCAGTGGAAGAAATTAGAAAAAAAAATAGAAGGAAATAGCCTGGGAAAGTCAATCAAGTATAAAAGACTGATAAGCCCTGTTCCTTTGACACTGGCCCATTCAAATCCCTCAATAATATACCTAGCAGGTGGAATGCATCATAGTCAACCAATCACACAGGCTGCATCTGCAGCACACCAGTAAAAAGTATACACACACCCGTCAATCTGATTTTTCCCACATACTCTGCACATTGGAGTATACACTTGGGAATTTTAACTGACAAAATGATAGGGGCTGCTGCTGCTCACCTACATCTGTATGCACTACAGGCTGAAGTCAGTGATGGTGATGATGCTGACAATAGGCCCAGACTGAGGAGCAGAAGAGTTTTCAGGCCCAGGGTAACCTTTCAGGGGCTACATAAACTGGAGATAGTAGAGCATTACAGGGTGGACAGGGGCATACCACAGGAACTCACTGAGCTCTGCCGCCCTCACCTCAGGCCAAGAGCCAACAGAGGGGAACCCATCCCAGTGGAAACAAAGGTATGTGCAGCCTTAACAATACTAGCTACAGGTACTTTCCAAAGACATATGATAGCAACATCCTCGATCTGGTTATTACTAATATGTATGGGTCACTATTGCTCTACACCAATTGTCAACTACTCCCTGGTCAGATCTGACCACAAGTTAGTCACCATGGATATCCACATTCCACCCATAACCCCCACAAAAGTAACCACTGTGAAAAACTTTTCCAAAGCTAACTTTGGGCTTCTAAAAACTGAGGTGGCCAACTTCACGATGCCCATGCAAATGGAGAATAAATGCAGGACTGCTGAGTCATACCCCAGTGCACTGTATGAACACATACACAAATGCATAGAATAGGCCACTTTCAATAAAACCAAGATGCTCTCCTCCAAAAAAAGGAAGCCAATCTGGTGGTCCCCTGCTATAAGCAAATGCTACAACAGAAGGAAGAAACTGTTGCATAACAAAGTGAAGTCCCAAGACTGAAAAAACTCTCTTGTTAGCCTCAACAAAATCTGAGATCCCTCATCAAATCATCTAAAGCTAGCTACAAAAATAAAATTGCAGCAGATACTAAAGACAACCACAATTCCTTCTATAGTTATGTCAAAAATCTACAAGGCAATGCTCAGATCTGCTCTGAGCTGCTACACAATGGCAACTCCTATACTGAGCCAACAGACATTGCCAATATACTGGCCGACAGATTCAGTGCCAACTTTACCCCCCCTCTCACCCCCTAAAGGGACAATCACAATACCTGAGGAATGCCTAGTACCCAATATTACAGCTACATAGGTTAAAATCACACTGTCCAAGGCCAAGAATACAGTTTCCATGGGACCTGACAATATCTCTGGCTGTGTTCTACATGAATTGAAAAATGAACTGGCACCACACCTGTGTGCCCTGTTCAATCACAGCCTCACTTCAAGTTTTGTCCCCACCGAGTGGCACCTCCTACAGTCATCCCACTCCACAAAGGGGGTGTAACTACGGACCCTGGGAACTACTGCCCCATTAGCCTGACAAGTCTGGTATGTAAGGCTATGGACCGCATCATCATGGACCTAATAATAAGGACATAGGGAATCTCCAGAATTTGTTAAGGGTAGATCATGCCTGCACAACCTGGTAGATTTCTTTGAGTCTGTCACCTGAGCTGTGGATGAAGGCAAGGTAGTTCACACAGCCTACCTCGATCTGGCCAAGGCCCTCGATACAATTCCTCACTCAGGAATCATAGATTCATAGATTCATAGATTAGTACTAGGCTAACTGCCTTTGTGGGCCATTTAAAGCCTAGCCAATTACTCCATTTGAGAATCAAACCCTGCACCTTTGGTTTATAAGGCAAACACCTTAACCATTATGCCAACCTCCCACCCCAAACTCACTAAACTAGGCATCAGCCCCTATGTCACAAGGTGGGTTGTAAACTGGCTTACTGATAGAACCCACACTGTGAAAGTAGCGGACTCCAAGTCAGACTACTGACCAGTCACGAGTGGAGTCCCACAGGGCTCGGTCCTGTGTCCTCTCCTGTTTGGCATCTACTTTTCTGAAGTCCAGGCCAAAACCAAGGGACTCTGGCTGACCAAGTTTGCTGTTGATTGCAAACTGGGAGCCATTATTAGCTCTCCAAATGATGTTGATATTCTACAGAAAGGCCTCACAGAGACCAATGACTGGTGTCAGAACCATGGCCTTAAGCTCAATGCCAAAAAATGCATCATCATTCCCTTTGGGAAGAAGACAGTACCCATGAACTACCACATCAATGGTAGTCCACTGAACAATGAAGTGTTATAAGAGATCTGGGAACACAATTGGATAGCAACTTCTCTTTTTACAATCACATTGCCACTGTGGTCAGAAAATCATTCTATGTGGCACATCTTATTACAAAGGGTTTTGCATCCAGGAAGAAAGAGGTCATTGTCTCTCTCTACTTCTCCCTCATTAGACCAGTTATTGAGTACAATGCCCCATTTGGTATGTACCTCACTAGACATATGCAACAACTAGAAAGACCACAAAAATATCTCACTAAGAAGATCCTAGGTCTTAAACACTTGTCCTATGCAGAAAGACTAAAAAAAACTACAGCTTTTCTTGGTATCATATCGTCTACTTAGAGGCGATCTGTACTTGACCAACAAAGCCATGTCAGACCCAGTGCTGTTAGATATGCTGCATCTAAAGAAATCCCAATCCCTCCATGCCACACGCTCCAGAGACCTCAACCTCATTAGCACAATCAACAGAACTTGCTGGTGGGACAGGTTCCTAACCCAGAGACTGCCCATGCTCTGGAATAGACTTCCCTTACAAGTCAAGCAGAGCACCTCACTGGCCCTCTTCAAGAAAAATATTGACGAGTGGATGGGAAATAGAAAATTCACCCCAGAGATCATTTCAGTGGCCCTTCTGGACAGAGGCACTGGGAAATAATGGTGGGCGGCATGTTGCCAGGGAATCCATTGGGCTAGGCTTGTAAAGGCTCCAGGGCCATTAGCCTAGTATATTCCTATGAACCTATGAACTTACTGGGGAAATCATGGGGGTACAACAGGCAGCTGCATCCCGGGTACTCCACCAGTTCCTGGATGTCATGATAACACATGCCAGTGAGCACATTTAATTCCCCAGCACCCCTGAGAAGAGGACCAGCAATATGCATCTCTTCCACCATGTAGCACAATACCCAGAGTTACTGGGTGCCATAGACTGCACTCATGTGAACATCAAAGCACCACCTGGTGAGGAGGGTAGAGTCTACGTCAACCGCAAGGGGTATCGCTCCATCAACTGCTAGATTGCGTGCAATGCCCAGGGCATTATCATCAATGTGTGTGCTGGCAGCCCTGGTAGTTATCATGACTCCCACATCTGGCACACATCACTGCTGTGCCAGCCATTTGCCAGGGGGGACATCCCATATGGCCATCTACTGGGGATGCTGGCTATGCACTAGAACTGTGGATGATGACACCCATCAGAAATGCACGCACACCAACTGAAGAACGCCATAATGAGGCACACCCACAAACCAGGAACATTATAGATCATGTGTTTGGGATGCTCAAGTCATGGCTCTGCTGCCTTGACATATCTGGTGGAGACCTGCAGTGCTCTCCAGCCACATGTGCACACATGTTCATAATATGTGCCATGCTACACAATACAATCCTGTGGAAACAACTGCAGCAGGAACATCAGAGGGAAGGGAGACACATGCCTCCATCATTTCCAAGGTCCCCACAGGCACAGGGGGGCTCAGAGGAGGATGCCCTTGAGCCTGTCCCTGTAGGCAGACATAGGCATGCCCAGTATGCCCTGGCCTTGGCAAAGAGACAATGTATAGCACATGCACTGATAACCTAGGGACCCAGGGACTGACACCTTACTCTGACTCACATCCACAGTAAAAAGGATGCCAGCAAATCATACTACCTGTACCTAACCATATATAGGCTGTGTACTCCATGCATCCAACAGATTCAGCCCTGAAGCACTGTCCTCTCAACTGCTGCAGGCACAAGGTAAGTCACTCTTAACAACAAATGAATGGGGTAGTAGACTGTGGTAATATATGTATGGTATTACTGCATGTATGCAAGGGAATGGAGTGGGCTACCAGGATAGCAGAAGAACCCTGACAGCTGCTGTATGTGGGACAACAGGAACTCTCTGCCAAATACTGGCTGCTCCAAAATATGCAGTAGGCCCCAAGCCAACAAAACCCACTTCACTGTGTGAGGGACTTACAAACACCAGGGTTATAGAACAGATGCATGAATGTCAATGTCGGAGTCCCATACATACCGCTAAACCTCTTACAGCAAGAAATCTGTACAAAGCCATAAAGAAATGTGGGGCAAAGGCCCAAAAACAGGGACAATTTTTAAATATTGCTCTTACAAACTTAGAAAGTTGATAGAATAACAGGTTTTGCAATAGCATGAAATCTCTGAAGGTAAGACGTCTGAAACGCAAATGTCTGTCAGTTTCTAACTTCAGTATTTAATGATTTGCCAGTAATTTTTCAGTTAACCACAATTTTATAAAAATTTTACCCAAAATAGGAGGCAAACATCTGGAAAATTCTGCGAAAATCTGTACAGTTGAGAGGTATGGTCCCCTACCCCCAATACACCCGTGTTCCCATAGAACTGCAGTAACATTTATATTTGTAAGGTAAAAGCAGGAGACCACACATTCCCACGGCTGTCCCAATCAACTTGCTAACATGTTCTATTTCCACAATATGCAGGGGTCAATGTACTATGTATGTGTGTGGTTAATAGTGTCAGGAAGTAGACAGTACTGATGGGTGGCTGTTGTGGCTTAGTGGGCTAAGTACATTACTATAGTTGATGAGGTCCATGGTTCGAGACTGGCCATGTCTACTGTTTTGCATGTCAGCTACACCTACAGTAGGAGTTCTACAGACTGTCCAGAAGTCAATATTTGTTACTGCAGGAAAGCTGGACAATGGAGGGACAGATGGCCACAGATATGGACAGTACATAGCTCTGAGTAACCTAGACGGTGCTTAGTAGACCAGCAGGTTGTGATAAGTCAGTTTAATGCCAGGATATAAAGGCTGCCATGTAACAAGTCAGTGGCCACCATCCATACCCTCATGTCTGTGCAGTGACTGAAACCTGGTTCAAGGCTCCTGAAGAGGGGAGTATCTATTTTTTTCATCAATACCACACACCAGTGTTAGTGGCAACGCACGAGAGCACCCCAGCACTATCAGGTATCATGCATTCCCAAAAACTTGGACCGAACTGAAAAAAACCAGGGGGGTATCCATTTTTTTCATCAAAGATACCACACCTCCAGGTTAGTGGCAACGCATTAAGCATCGGAGACTATCCAGGTCACAAACTCAGGAACCCCACACAGCCTTCCTGAAGACACTGGAGAGTATGAATGTCTACCATCATTTTGGGAGACTTCAACTACCCAAACATAGACTGGGAACATTACTCAAGCCCCAACACCAGAATTCATAAACTCAAATGCAGTGGAACAACTAGTCACCATTCCCACAAGAGGAGACAATATACTAGACCTGATCATCACAAACATGGGGACAAAATGCTCCACAAGTCACCTATCCCTCTTTGGTAAGATCAGATCATAATATAAAATCTCATTTGGAAATCACATCCCCCCACCCCCTGCACAAAAGACCACAGTGAAGAACTTCTCAAAGACTGAAGTGGTATCCTTCAATGCCCCTGGGCCAGTGGAAACCACAACCCACACTGCTGAATCCTTTGCAAATGCCTCACCTTCAAGAATGCATGGATCATGCAATCCCAAATAAAACCAAGACCCATTCCCCAAAGGCAGGCGCCCGGTCTGGTGGACCCCAGCCATAAACAAACGCAAAATCCTAAAAGGAAGGCGTCTCTGATCAGTACTAGCAAAAACTATGATCACTCATAAAATCATCCAGACACAAAAGACAATCACAAGGCCTTCTTTAGCTATGTTAGAAACCTGGGTGGAAACTGAACCCACTGACATTGCCAACATTCTGGCAGACAGGTTCAGTGCAAATTCTCCTCCCTCCCCCTCAAAAGGAGAAATAACTATCCCAGCAGGTGTAGCCTCCCTAACATATCAGATGCCCCAGGTGAGAGCGCCTCTCTAAAGCTAAAAACACAGCATCAATGGGACGGCTGCTGTTTAATCTTAGCCTTACTACAGGATACAACATGCACAAAGAGGGGCGACGGGCAGCAGTGGTCCCACCACAACAAGGTGCTTCTACGGACCTGAAATTTACCCCCCAAGCTTGATGAGCCTGGTCTGCAAAGCTATGGAGAGGATCATTATGGAACTCATAAACAAAGACATTGGGGACCTACAGACATTGGATCCTACCCAGATCCTGCCTTTTTGAACTTTGTCGCTTTTTTGAAACAGTCACTAAGGCCATTGATGAGGGTAAGGCAGTTCACACAGCCTACCTTGACCTTGCAAAAGCCTTTGACACAATACCTCGGGCATTATAGACAAACTCACCAGCTTAAATGTAAACCCATATGTCACAAGATGGCTCAAGGACAGAACCCACAGGGTCAGAGTTGCTGGAGCCATGTTAGACTCGTCACAAGCGGTGTCCCACAGGGCTCAGTCCTGGGACCCCTCTTGTTCGGCATTTATTTTAGGTACAGGCAAACATAGGAGGATTGTGGCTGACAAAGTTAGATGACTGCAAACTGGGCACCATAATTGATACTCCAGCGGACACAAACATCCTTCAGAGAGGCCTCATAGAAACAGATAATTGGTGCCAGAGCCACGGCCTTAAGCTGAACGCCAAAAATGTATAGTCATACCCTTTGGGAAAAGTACCAACAAATTACCACATAGGGACCTAGGGACCCAGGTTGACAGTAACCTCTCATTTGACACTCACATTGCCAAAGTGGTTAGGAAGACCTTCTATATTGCCCACCTTATCATGAAGGGTTTCACATCTAGACCAAGAGAAGTCATTGTGCCTTCTCTTATCACGCCAATGATTGAGTACAATGCCCCATTTGGGATGTATCTCACCCGACACCTGCAGCAGTTGGAAAGAGCCCAAAAGTTCCTCACCAAGAGGATAAAGGGTCTTAAACATATGTCATATGCTGCCCGACTGAAAAAACTCCAGCTCTATTCAGTCGCATACCGACTCAGAGGTGATCTGTGCCCTGGCCGACAAGGCCATGTCCAATCCTGAATTAATGGACATGCTCCACCTCAGAAAATCCAAATCCATCAGAGCCACGAGAACAAGTGACTTAAACCTCAACACAGAAATAAATAGGATGTGCTGGAGGGACAGATTCATAACCCAGAGGCTCCCCACACTCTGGAACAGAATCCCAGTCCATGTTAGGCAGAGCCCCTCACTTACTCTATTCAAGAGAAATCTCGACGAGTGGATGGGAGATCGTAGGTTTACCCCGGTGGTCATCTCTGTGTCACTACTAGACAGAGGCATAGTAAACTAAACCCTAAAAGTATTCTCATCCTAAGGGGTGGTGTAAGCCACATACACTCTGGCTAGGCTTATAAATGCCTTAGGGCAGATAGCCTAGTACGAACCTATGAACCTATGAACAAGGTTTCCCAGAATGTCCACACATATGCTTCATATAGCTGTTCTGTTTGTCATAACATTGCATTTGTCTGGCAAACTATTGCCAAACCAATAAAGGTTGATGTGAAAACATCAATGACAGACAGTTGAGATGCAGACTTCATACCCATAAGAAAATGCAAGCTAATACAAAACAATTCTACCAAATGTCTGTGTTCGGAACAGCAATATTAAGATCTGGTCCTCATGTGTGGGCCCGTGTGCGACTGTTATATATGGCTCTGTCCAGATATATGGCTGTAACAATTTGAGAGTTATGGCCAACATGTAGCCTTATAATAACAGTGCAACACAAACCATTTGAGGACCAGAGCAGATGTATGGGGCACAATGCTGGCCATCCTGCTAAACAGGTACAGTCAGAGGTGTGCAGTCCATAACTCTGTGTGTGATGTTACAACTTCTACCCCAGTCACACCATAATTACAACTACATAAGAGCAGCAACTGTGGACAAAGCCTGTGACTGGAGCAGAGCAGGACAAAGGGCCACATATAAGGGGAAGGAGAAACCACTGGCCAGACAAACGTAGAATGTACAGACTAGAACACTTTGTGCAGTACCATGGGTTCCCTGCAGTGTATGGAGTCAGTAGACAAATGTCTATCAGCAGTTCCTCACATTAATCTATACTGATCTGCCACTGACATACCAGGAAATCACAGTGCTGTATAAAATATACCTCACATATTATGCAAAACTCTGCTCAGTCCAATACACTCTGTACCCACCCTAGATATGGGTCAGTTTATAAGGATAGCACATAGCCAGGAGAACCCTCAGCCAGTATATCAGTGAGGAGCTGGACTGTTTACACAGGTTCATCAGCCAGTCGGCTGTAGCACACAAAATCCTGGACCAGAGTACAGGTAAGTCTGGCCTGGAGTCCCAGTGTTACTGTTGATGGTCATACTGGGCATGCTTCTACACATAGCTACTTTCAGCCTATGTCTGAACCCACATCTGACTATAGAACTGGGATGTACATATATCGCTTATGCATACAGATAGCTATGTACACCTTAACTGTCTATCCCCACCCTCATTAGACATGTTCACCCCCATCTATCTGTATGTGGTACATATAAGATTTATCTGGATCTGTTGAATGTGATATACATACAGATATATAGGTAACATGTACAAACATATCATTTACAGAGAGGCAGAGACAGGGGGAGAGAGAGAGAGAGAGAGACAGACAGACAGACAGAGACCCTGAAAGGCACAGCGTGATGTACTGCTGCAGCCACATGTAGACACATTTTAACCAGTGGCACGTGCAAATACTATGGTGAGCCCCATTGTGTAATAGTAGGTAGGTAGGGGTTGAAATCTCACATCAGTCACTGTGTGTGTGTGTGTGTGTGTGTGTGTGTGTGTGTGTGTGTGTGTGTGTGTTTCTGTATGTATTACATGTACATCAAAATACACATGCCCAACAGGCCTATGTCTGTGTAATGGCCACCCATGTTTTGGCCCTGTGACTAGTGTCCTCCACAACAGTGGTCTCCCTGTCGGCATCTACTGATGTCATGCACCCCAACATCAGTGGCAGACACTCTCCCCAATTGTAAGTCCCATGGTCCATGCGATAAGCACATAGTGCTGTAGTGTAGACAGATAGGTGGTTCTAATCCTAACAACAGCAACTCAGTGTGTGTGTGTGTGTGTGTGTGTGTGTGTGTGTGTGTGTGTGTGTGTGTGTCTATAAGTGTTTCCCCTTGCGGCTGTGTGTATTTCCTGCCTATGTGTGTGTGCAATGCCAATACATTTTGAAGCCTGTTCCACCCTGTTAAGCCCCCATTGCTCTACTTTACAGGGCCTGTTGATGTCATCCACCTGATATGCACATTTGCACACTCCTTAGTCAAATAAGTTTGTGGCACAAGTCATATGTACGTAGCACTATAGTGTAGACAGTTAAGTAAGTAGTGGTTCTAATCCCAACAATGGTAATTTAGGGAGTGTGTGTAAGCAAATTCCCTTGCAGCTCTGTGTATTTCCTGCCTATGTGTGTGCAATGCCAATACATTTTGGGGTCTGTTCCACTGTGTTAATACTTCAGTGCACTACTTTACAGGGCCTGCTGATGTCACCCACCTTAGATGCACCATTGGACACACTCCAGGCATATAAGCTTCGTGGTGCACATGATAAGTCTGTAGCACTATAGTACATACAACTAAATAGGTAGGGGTTCTAATCTCAATACTGCCAATTGTGTGTGTGAAGCATATCCGCTGTGTCTGTTGGTTATACCATTTTGAGGCTTGTTCCACCCTGTTGCCTCCCCCCATTGCATTAATTTACAGGGCCTGTTGATGTCATCCACTTTAGATGCATCATTGGACACTCTCAGGAATATGATCTACATGCTACATGTGATAAGTATGTGGCACTGCAGTACATGCAACTTGATAGGCAGAGGTTCTAATTTCAGTGCTGCCAACTGTGTGTTTGTGAAGCATGTCCTCTGTGAGTGTTGGTTATACCATTTTGAGGCCTTTTCCACCCTGTTGACTCCCCTCATAACGTTACTTTACAGAGCCTTTTGATGCCTTCCATCTTAGATGCACCATTGGACACTTTCTAGGTATATAAGCTCCATGGCACACACGATAAATGTGTAGCACTCTAGTACATACAACTAGATAGGTAGGGGTTCTAATCTCAATACTGCCAACTGTGTGTGTGTGTGTGTGTGTGTGTGTGTGTGTGTGTGTGTGTGTGTGTGTGTGTGTGTATGTAAAGCATATCCAGTGTGTGTGTTGGTTATTCCATTTTGAGGCCTGTTCCACACTGCTGACTCCCCCATTGCATTACTTTACAGGGCCTGTTGATGTCATCCACCTTAGATGCACTGTTTGACGCTCTCCAGTCCATACCTCTCAACTATACAGAGTTTTGTAGAATGTCCAGATGTCTGCCTCATATATTAGGTCTGTTTTGCATAAAATTGTGGTTTTCTGGCAAATCATTAAGAGTTGAAGTCAGAAAATAATGACAGACATTTGAGTTTCAGACTTCATACCCTTCACAAAATTAATACTAATGCAAAACCTGTTACTCTATCAGTTATCTAAGTTTGTAAAAGCAATATGTAGAAAGTGTCCTTATTTTGGGGCCTTTATCCCCCCATTATTGAAGGCTTTGTTCAGATTTATTGCTCTAAGAGGTTGAGAGGTATGCCCCAGGCATATAAGCGCTGTGGCACATGTGATAAGTACATAGTACTATAGTACATACAGCTAGATAGGTAGGGGTTCTAATCCCAATACTGGCAACTGTGTGAGTGTATATGTCTGTGTATGCATATCCACTGTAGCAGTGCGGCTGTCTTGGCTGTGTGTGTATGCAATGGTTATACCATTTTATGTGCCTGTTTCACCCTGTTAACTCCACCATCACCAACCTATTCAGGGCCTACAGATGTCATCCACCTTAGATGCAGAGTTAGACATTTTCAAACCCAATAGCACTGTGGCGCATGCAATACATATGGCAGCCTATAGCGTACATAACTTGATAGGTGTTCTAATCTCAAACTGGCAACTCTCCGTGCATGTGTGTTGGAATGCCTGTCCTCCTGCAACAGTGTGTGTGTGTGTGTGTGTGTGTGTGTGTGTGTGTGTGTGTGTGTGTGTGTGTGTGTGTGTGTGTGATGGTTGTACCATTTTAAGGGCCTGTTAACTCCCTGTGGCAATCCTATCTGCACCTGCAGATGTCATCCACCTGAATAGTAGTGGCAGACACTGCAAAGCTATATAAGCACTGTGGCACATGCACTATGTATATAGTGCTATTGTATGAAAAACTAGACAGGTAGGGGTTCTACTCTCAACAAGGGCAGTTCATAGGTGTGTGTGTGTGTGTGTGTGTGTGTGTGTGTGTGTGTGTGTGTGTGTGTGTGTGTATGTATGTATATCCCCTTGCAGCAGTGTGACTCTGTTAGGGCCACCACCATATCTCTCAATCCCTTAGAGAAAGACATCTGGATAAAGCCATTCAGAAAAGTGGGACAAGGCCAAGCATTAGGCTCAATCTTTAAATATTGCTGTAACAAACATAGAAAATAGAGCGCATAACAGATTGTGTACTTGCATGCATTTTCTGAAGGGTATGAAGTCTGACAGGAAAATATCTGTCATTGTTTTCTAATGTCAGTCTGTAATGATTTTACACTAATTTGCCAGAAAACCACAATGTTATGACAAATGGAACAAAAATATGTGGCAAACATCAGGACATTTTTCAGAAATCTGTAGAGGTGAGAGGTATGGCCACCACCTGTCCCACCCTGCAGGTTGCAGTCCATGTTTGACCAGGTGTGACCTGTGACAATGACTCAAACAATACAGAGGTCCCCAGAGTGTACGCCAACAAACATCTCCTAAAGTTCCCTGCTAGTTGCATAAAGTAATTATTTTACATCAGAAGCACCTTAATGTTATAAGAAATAGCATAACCTAAGGTAATGTGACACAAAGAAGCTGTCATATTGGCAAACCAAGGTAAGTCCTGTCTGTTGCACTTGTCATGGGTATGGTATGTCCTGCCAACTGTCACGATACTACAAGATGTGTCCCACATTCCACCCTTAATAAGGTGGTAACCTACTCTGTGTTGCCTATGTGTGTGCAGTATGTAGATGTGTAGGTCCTGTGTAGCTGCCACCCCCACTGACCCACATGTATGTAGGTATGAATGCTAACTGCCACCACCCACATATGTAGGTACCGCTTAAGGCTGTGGCAACTGTAAGTAGTATGCTGTCTGTCACTGACCCACAAACTGATGTTAATGCACTGCAGTGGGGTTATACAGTGGGTATGGAAAGTTGTCAAGGTCCTGGCCTCAAGGTGAATGCAGAAAACAGTACCATCATACCATACAGTGAGGACATGGCCCCACTTTTTCTGACATCAACAGCAACCCCATAAACACACAAACTGCATTGAAAGACCTGGGTACTCAAGTTGATAACACTGTTGCATTCAGCCATCAAGTAGTGGCAGTGGTCAGAAAAGGCTTGTAAGTGGTTCACCACATAGGTAAAAGGACTGCATCCAGACAAAAGGTGAACATTACCTCTGTATAGTCCTCAGTCAGTACAACAACACATTATCATCATGGCTGGACTGGTATGTACCTATGCAGATGTCTGGAGCAACTGGAAAATAGATGTTAACACCCACAAAGGTTATCCATGGCCTTTAACACCTGTTCCATGCAGACAGCTTCAAATCAGTAGAACCCCACTTGGTATTGAATTGGTTGTCCACAGGTGGGCTGTGGCATGCCTAGATGGCAATGTTGTGCTCAGCCCTTCAACAGCAGCCCCATATATGTGAGTCTAACTCTATGCGCATTACCGGCATGACATGCCTGAATCACATACTGTTTCCTGAAAAAAAAAAAAAAAATATTCTCTTTTCCTGCCTATGCTGAACTAGATTAGTCCAGATTTCAGGTTTTGCTGAATTCCGGACTGTGGTATAGTTTCCTGTGTTGCCCATATCCTTACTTGGATAGGAGGAAGCTTCTCTGTTCACCAGTGAGAGTGGGGAGCTTTGAGCAGCCTATCTGTCCCTGGAGGAGTGGTCTCAGCCCTGAAACTAGTAGCTTATTGGCCGCTCTGGGTCAATTCCTATCTCTTTCAGTTTCCTTGCTTTAGAACCCACATTGCTGTGGTTTTGCATGATTTTGCGCATAGC
The DNA here is from genome assembly GCF_019279795.1 of Protopterus annectens. Lineage (NCBI taxonomy): Eukaryota > Metazoa > Chordata > Ceratodontiformes > Protopteridae > Protopterus > Protopterus annectens. The sequence continues at coordinate 1,855,398,744 of NC_056731.1, forward strand.
TCAGCATCAGGTAGCGCGGCTTAAATGGGTTTAAACTATTCCTGGCTCCACAAAGTCTGCTCTTCACTTTTTCCCTTAGAACTGTTCTAAATATCAAAGTAAGCACACTATTTCATTCTAAAACCCTGCAGTTGCTCGTATAAGTAATCTTATAAGTAAATGAAGAATGCACAGGTAACCTTGAGTCCAGTAGACCAACACGAAAAACCTTAACGCAAATTTTATTTTATACAAGAAACGCCACAGTAGCTTCATCAGAGGTAAAAAAACAGTTACAAAGGCACAAATTTTAAATAAAAAATACAGGAAATGACACTAGTTAACGTCACATCCATGTATCAAGCACTTAGTAAGATGCAAACAACCACATAAATCAGACTAGCATTAATTGACAAAATAAACCACCTAATTAAAAAATGGAGTGTACTACAAAAACATACATTCCAGAATAAAAGTCTATTCACAAGAATCAAAACAATACATTAAAGGGTATATGCATAAAATAGAGTATATTAATATATATTGGGTAAAAAACAAGCAATATAAGCTAAAACATTTACCCTCTTTCATAATCTGAACAGCCCTTTAGTGGTTAAAGAAAACTGAAGTACAATAGGGATAATTATCATTAAGGCAGCCAAATAGGTAAAACATTGTTGTTAAATACTGCTGTCCCAAAATACCATAAGAACTAAGGAGTAAAAATATTAAATAAACATTCATAGAATGTATATCACCTCAAGTAACTCCTTAATTTTAAAACAGCAGAAATATTACAATTTTCATTCAGGCCAGGAGACCTGAATGCATCTAATTTAAGTTGCCATTCGAGCTCCCGATTCTCCAAAATCAACGAAAAGGGGCCACCTCTAATACTAACCGGAACATGGTCGATACCCATAAAATGGAAACTGTGCCCAGGGTTGTTATTGATGTGCTTGGCCAGAGCATTATCACATTTACTGTTCCTTATTGCGTAAACATGTTGGTAGATACGCTCACGGACTTTGCGGTCCGTCTTACCGATGTAAAAAGCCGGACAACAGTCACATAGGGCAACATAAATAACAGACTTAGTCTCACAGTTAATCCTGTGGTAAATCTGATACTTCCTGTTTCTGACTTCAAAGGCATTCCCTGTTTTAATTAATCTACACCAATTACAAAACCCACAGGGGAACATGCCTTTCTGTCTACTAAAATGATGTTTGGTCATGTTCCTCTGTAAAAGTTCCTTAAGGTTACTACCCCTTTTGTAAACAACGCCAGGTCGAGAACCCAATTTATCTAATAGAAATGGGGTACTAGAAATAAAGTGCCAATTCTTGCAAATGATGGACCAAATAGACTGGGAATTGGTATTAAATGTAGTAATAAAACTCAAAGAAAAACACCATTGGTCAGCATTAATGGACAACCCAGATTCCAGCATAGAAGCTGGACAGGCCTCCGGAGAAACTTCAATATCCAATGTTTTACTTAATCTAATACCCCCCTGATTAAGGAGGGGTTTATAAAAACCATCCAACCTTTTCTGGTCTACCTCTTGAATAAGCTCCTCTAATAAGGCACTGGGATAACCTTGGTTGCTGAACAACTCTTTTAAAAAATTGCATTCTTGACGGAAGTCGATCAAGGAACTACACATCCTCCCTGCTCTAACAAGCTGGCCCTTGACAATGGACCGCTTCTGTTTAAAAGGATGGAAACTAGAATAATGCAGGAAGGAATTGCAATATGTGGGTTTCCTAAATATAGTTGATGAAAATAAGTTCTTATTAAGATCTTTAAACAATTTCACATCTAGGTAATCAATCTCTGATGTAGAGAACTTGTATGTAAATTTAAGAAACTCTGTAGTCCCATTTATTTAACAACAATGTTTTACCTATTTGGCTGCCTTAATGATAATTATCCCTGTTGTACTTCAGTTTTCTTTAACCACTAAAGGGCTGTTCAGATTATGAAAGAGGGTAAATGTTTTAGCTTATATTGCTTGTTTTTTTACCCAATATATATTAATATACTCTATTTTATGCATATACCCTTTAATGTATTGTTTTGATTCTTGTGAATAGACTTTTATTCTGGAATGTATGTTTTTGTAGTACACTCCATTTTTTAATTAGGCGGTTTATTTTGTCAATTAATGCTAGTCTGATTTTTTAGTTTTATGTGGTTGTTTGCATCTTACAAAGTGCTTGATACATGGATGTGACGTTAACTAGTGTCATTTCCTGTATTTTTTATTTAAAATTTGCGCCTTTGTAACTGTTTTTTACCTCTGATGAAGCTACAGCATCTACTGCGGCGAAAACACTTGTTTCTTGTATAAAATAAAATTTGCGTTAAGGTTTTTCGTGTTGGTCTACTGGACTCAAGGTTACCTGTGCATTCTTTATTTCCTTGTTTCTCACTTTGGTTTTAGTTTGTGGTCGTATGGCTATGGGTAGTCCTGTCAGTCCAAGTAGTCCCAACATCTTTGGGACAGTTACCCTGCAGGTAGGCAATGAGAAGTTGGATATTCCTACCTTGCTGGCTATGTTAACACAAAAAATTGACTCGCTTTATGCTCGAATGGACGTCTTTGAACATGGACATTCTAATAGGAGGTTACCTTTTTTGAATAATCCAGCGGTACCTTCCCACATTGGTCAGACTAACGGTAGACCGCTTTCATCTATCCCGGCAGCCCAACCGTCATTACCTGCTGCTCTTAGTGCCGGCTCACAAGTCGGTAACTCTAGTCCACTCACGAACAACAACCAGGCTGATAACGGTCGCGATTCAGCCATTCCAGAAGGGCAAGCTGCACAACCTTCTGGCTTTGTTAACAACGCTCCTTCTGGTACTGGGGGCATGGCGTTTTTGACTCTAAATTCTTTGCATGAGGGAGTCAACTTGAACACTGTGGCTGGTGGAGTACCTGCTCTTTCTGAATGGATTCGGAACACTGATATTTTTTTTTTTCCACCATCAGGCTTACTTAGTACATCAAGTTCTAATGTGGGACACCATCCTGTGGGTGTTGAGAACATTGGTGAGAAATTAAAGGTTTTGGATAGCAAATTACTTAAATTAAAAAAGCTCCAACTTGAGTCAGCTTATTTCCAGCAATGTCTAGCTGAGAATTTGATTCCAAAGGGGTTGCGCAACAATTTTTCCCCCTCTGGTTTATTGACTGACAATCTCTTTTATGCTGACCTTAAGGCACTTTTTCAACAACAAGGTGCCAACTTGTTGGAGCTTATTGTTAAACATTACACCTTGCACATTAGTTCTCTTATTGGTGACATCAACATCCTGGACAACACTATTAAGTTGGACATTGATTTTATGAGGTACAAGTATGACTATAACCGCATATTTACCAGCATTGATGCACTGTTAGTCAAACTCAAAGCTAATAAAAATAAGAAGCTTGTAAGGGATAGGTCAGTTTACCAACAAAATAAAGCTTATCCCAACCTTGAGATTCCTGTTTCTAGGTCCACGTATGTTAGGGAGGATGTCTCTCCCTCTGGTTCTAATGAAGGAACTCATCCAGCTAATGATGACTTCAATGAGGAGGCAGATGATGACCCCAATCGAGGGTTGGAACGGAGTAACAGGATTAAAGCAAATAAAAAATCTGGTTATAACCAACATGCCTCTACCAATGGTAACCACAAAAGTGATTTTTTAGGGCCACTGAACAACAGGTCCTATGCGAACAAGAACAGGAACCGATACAACCAATAGCCGACCTAATGCCTGACTCTGTCACAGAGGATGGACTTCCTTCTATTGTAACTAATAAGAATGGTGATTTTATGATATATAATTTTTCAAATGTTGTCCTTGACGCGGACTTAGTAGAGTTGTTGTCTTATGGAAATACCTTTGTCCCCAGCAGCGTGGGTAATTTAGCTAAGGTCATCATTGACCTAAAATGTTTCACTTGCAAATTAAATTTGAAATTGCTTTTTAGTAATGATACAACTGATGTGGGCTATCGTTTAAAATTACCTAGCTCCTTTAATCCACCTCTTCACGCTAACCTTCATTTATTTGAAACTATGTGTGAAGTAGATATTAGACATCTGTTCTCTTCTTCACATAGTAAAGTTGATCCTTCTAGGTTTAACATCACTAAGGAACAGCTTTCAGGTTTGAACCATCTTTGTGAGCTACCCTTGAGATTGATAAAACCTGATAAAGGGGGTGGTCTTGTGTTATTCGACGACCATCAATATAAAGAGAAAATGCTCCTGATTTTGAAAGCTCCTGCTTATTGTACGGCCTCTTTGAATGAGGTGAATGGTGCCCATCGTCGAATTAGGGGTTACTTTAGGGATTTATTTTTGGCTGGGAAAATTGATGTGGATATATATAATTTCATTGATATCATTTCCCCAAAAATCCCGGTGATGTTTGGCATCCCTAAGATCCACAAGGATGCTCTCAACCCACCTATGAGAGCCCTTGTGGATGGTAAGTCGTCTATGACCCATCCCTGTTCCAGATTTATCGACAGCATCTTGTCCAAATATCTTAAGCTTATCCCAGGTATCTGTAAAGATTCCTGGTCTTTTCTGAGTAACATTAATAATGTTACCTTTGACAATATGAGCAAGTTTCTAACGATTGATGTTGTCGATTTATACACTTCCATACCACACCAGGAGGCTATGGAATGGATTGGGTTACTATTGACTGATTTAGGTGCCCCAAAATTGGAAATAGATATTGTTACGGAGTTACTTGATATAGTACTTACATCTAACGTCTTTATTTTTGATAAAGACTACTACCTTCAAAGGCAGGGAATTGCCATGGGCTCGCCCTGTGGTGCGAGTGTTGCCAACTTTTTTATTGCTTACTGGGAAAAACACTTCCTTATGAATAACCCAGACTTGATGAAGTTTGTCAAGTTTTACACCAGATTCCTGGATGATATTTTCATCCTTTTCCAGGGGGGTGTTGATGCAGCAGCTAATTTTGTGCATGCACTAAATAGGACTACAGAGTTTCTTAAATTTACATACAAGTTCTCTACATCAGAGATTGATTACCTAGATGTGAAATTGTTTAAAGATCTTAATAAGAACTTATTTTTGTCAACTATATTTAGGAAACCCACATATTGCAATTTCTTCCTGCATTATTCTAGTTTCCATCCTTTTAAACAGAAGCGGTCCATTGTGAAGGGCCAGCTTGTTAGAGGAGGGAGGATGTGTAGTTCCTTGACCGACTTCCGTCAAGAATGCAATTTTTTAAAAGAGTTGTTCAGCAACCGAGGTTATCCCAGTGCCTTATTAGAGGAGCTTATTCAAGAGGTAGACCAGAAAAGGTTGGATGTTTTTTATAAACCCCTCCTTAATCAGGGGGGTATTAGATTAAGTAAAACATTGGATATTGAAGTTTCTCCGGAGGCCTCTCCAACTTCTATGCTGGAATCTGGGTTGTCCATTAATGCTGACCAACGGTGTTTTTCTTTGAGTTTTATTACTACATTTAATACCAATTCCCAGTCTATTTGGTCCATCATTTGCAAGAATTGGCACTTTATTTCTAGTACCCCATTTCTATTAGATAAATTGGGTTCTCGACCTGGCGTTGTTTACAAAAGGGGTAGTAACCTTAAGGAACTTTTACAGAGGAACATGACCAAACATCCTTTTAGTAGACAGAAAGGCATGTTCCCCTGTGGGTTTTGTAATTGGTGTAGATTAATTAAAACAGGGAATGCCTTTGAAGTCAGAAACAGGAAGTATCAGATTTACCACAGGATTAACTGTGAGACTAAGTCTGTTATTTATGTTGCCCTATGTGACTGTTGTCTGGCTTTTTACATCAGTAAGATGGACCGCAAAGTCCGTGAGCGTATCAACCAACATGTTTCCGCAATAAGGAACAGTAAATGTGATAACGCTCTGGCCAAGCACATCAATAACAACCCTGGACACAGTTTCCATTTTATGGGTATTGACCATGTTCCGGTTAGTATTAGAGGTGGCCCCTTTTCGTTGATTTTGGAGAATCGGGAGCTCGAATGGCAACTTAAATTAGATGCATTCAGATCTCCTGGCCTGAATGAAAATTGTAATATTTCTGCTGTTTTAAAATTAAGGAGTTACTTGAGGTGATATACATTCTATGAATGTTTATTTAATATTTTTACTCCTTAGTTCTTATGGTATTTTGGGACAGCAGTATTTAACAACAATGTTTTACCTATTTGGCTGCCTTAATGATAATTATCCCTATTGTACTTCAGTTTTCTTTAACCACTAAAGGGCTGTTTAGATTATGAAAGAGGGTAAATGTTTTAGCTTATATTGCTTGTTTTTTACCCAATATATATTAATATACTCTATTTTATGCATATACCCTTTAATGTATTGTTTTGATTCTTGTGAATATACTTTTATTCTTGAATGTATGTTTTTGTAGTACACTCCATTTTTTAATTAGGTGGTTTATTTTGTCAATTAATGCTAGTCTGATTTTTTAGTTTTATGTGGTTGTTTGCATCTTACAAAGTGCTTGATACATGGATGTGACGTTAACTAGTGTCATTTCCTGTATTTTTTATTTAAAGTTTGCGCCTTTGTAACTATTTTTTACCTCTGATGAAGCTATGGCATCTACTGTGGCGAAAACGCTTGTTTCTTGTATAAAATAAAATTTGCGTTAAGGTTTTTTGTGTTGGTCTACTGGACTCAAGGTTACCTGTGCATTCTTCATTTCCCTGTTTCTCACTTTGGTTTTAATCTTATAAGTAAGCACTAATAAACTAAAGCACTACACCGTCTTATACTCCCTTTAAGTGCTTGGCTCCCTATTAGTCCTTTTTGATCGGTCAAAAAGTAGTTCCTTATACTATTCTGGCATGTCCAAAAGTCAGTTTCAGGTTTACTCTCCAGTCCAGCTGGTGAATCTGGGAATCTTGAGGCAATGTTACAACTGCCTTATGTACACAGACCACCCTCTCCTCCTCCCAACAAGCTCAAATATATGTGAGAGATGCAACTATATAGCCAAACTGGAGGTTGAGCTCTCTCAACCCAATACTGGCACAGTCAGTCAGGAAGAGAAGGTAACCACACACACCACAAATCCAGTCGCACATAGACCTATCGCAATAGAAAGCCAAACACATAAACACACAAAAACATACTTGGAGGCTCTAAATAAAAATCTGCCCAAGCAGCAGTGATCTCCAAAGCAGACATCCAAGCAACTACTACCCCACAACAATACCCACGTATCACATAGTTCACAAAGTCAGTGTGCCACACAGTCACAGCCCTTAAGGCTAAACAACACACCTAACACACTTGTAATAGCTGACTCTATTGTCAGACACAATGATGTCCCACTCGCTAGGCTGAACAAGGAGAAGGTCACTGTAAGCTGCCTGTCGGGTGCCAGGATCCACCACATAACACAAGCACTCAGGTCACTCCAAAGCAAGTACAAATATGACTCTGTCATTGTCCATGCTGGTGTGAATGACCTGAGATGTACCTCCCTGGACTACATGAAAAGAGACATAGAGGAGCTCTCTGATCATGTAGCCCAGGCCGGTATGACCCTGACCTTGAGTAGCATCTTACCCTCACCAAGAATGATGCCACAGTATAAAGACAAAATGATCAATTTTAACAATTGGCTAAAGTATTGGGGTCATTCAAAGGGGATCCAGTGTCTGTCAGCCTGGGATGACATGCTCGACAAGCCACGTTGCTGCGCTAGGGACGGCTTGCACCTTTCACCCCTGGGCTTTTGAATATTGGCTAAGGCTCTTGCCACCCCCATAGTGCCTTTTTTAGGCAAGGCTCAAAAGACAAACCCACCTCCATAGACAACACAAAGAAAAAGAAACTAAGGGTAATGCTGCTCAACGCCAGAAGTTTAAACCTCAAGATGCACGCACTCGAGGCTCTCCTCAGTATGGAGAATATTGATATCTCTGCAGTGACAGAAACCTGGTTCAAGGCTCCCGAGAGCACCCCAGGACTACCAGGTTATACCTCATACCATGCTTTTCAGCCCCAAAACTTGGACCTAACCACAAAAGGAGGGGGAGTATCCATGTTCATCAAAGATACCCACACCTCCAGATTAGTGGCACTGCATGAAGCATCAGAGACCATCCATGTGCAACTAACAGTGGGCAAAACTGCCTTTCAGTTTGTAGCCTGCTACAGACCACCCTCCCAAACACAGGAACCCCACTCGGCTTTCCTGAGAACATTGGAGAATATGAAGATCTCTCCAAACACCATTATATTGGGTGACTTCAACTACCCAAACATAGACTGGGAGCACTACTCAAGCCCCAACACCCTCGCCCAATGGTTCCTAGAATTTATAAACTCAAATGCTATGGAACAACTGGTCACCACTCCCACAAGAGGGGAAAACATATTGGACCTGATCATCACCAACATGGGGACTCTATGTTCCATACCAGAGGTATACCCCTCATTGGTAAGATCTGACCATAAATTAATCTCACTGGACATCCATATCCCATCCCCACCACCAGCCAAGGAAACCACGGTGAAGAACTTCTCAAAAGCAAACTTCATACTTCTCAAAACCAAGGTGGAATCCTTCAAAGCTCCCGGGCCAGTGGAAAATATAGTCCAAACCACAGAATCCTTTCCAAACACTTTCTATGGACACCTACAGGAATGCATGGACTGTGCTATCCCAAATAAAACCAAGACTCATTCCTCCAAAGGCAGGAGACCTGTCTAGTGGACCCCAGACATAAATAAGCTATGCAACAGAAGGAGGAAGCTACTACATGATAGAGCAAAATCCCAAAAAGGGAAGGCATCTCTGATCAGTACTAGCAAGAAACTACGATCCCTCATAAAATCATCTAAGGCCAGCTTCGAAAGAAAAATTGCACAAGATGCTAAAGATAATCACAAGGCCTTCTTTAGTTATGTCAGGAACCTGGGTTACAACTCCCAGATATGCTCTGAGTTAGTTCAAAATGACAAAAAATACACTGAACCCACAGACATTGCCAACATCCTGGCAGACAGTTTCAGTGCAAACTCCCCCCCCCCTTCCCCCCCAAAGGAGCAAATGCCTATCCCAACTGAATGTAACCTCCCTGACATCACAGATGTACAGGTGAGAGCTGCCCTCTCCAAAGCAAAAAACACAGCATCAATGGGACCGGATGATGTCCCGGGCTGCATCTTACACAAACTCCAAGAAGAACTGAACCCTCACATAAAGTCACTGTTCAATCTCAGCCTTACTACAGGATATGTACCCAAGGAATGGCGTACAGCAACAGTGGTCCCACTCCACAAAGGTGGTGCCATAATGGACCTATAAGCTTGACTAGCCTCGTTTGCAAAGCTATGGAGCGTATCATAATGAAACTCATAAACAAAGACATTGGGAACCTCCAAACACTGGATCCTACCCAATTCGGCTTTCTTAAGGGCAGATCTTGCCTCTTGAACCTGGTCAACTTCTTTGAAACAGTCACCAAGGCCATAGATGAAGGGAAGGTAGTCCACACAGCCTACCTGGATCTCGCAAAAACCTTCGACACAATACCCCACTCGGGCATCATAAATAAGCTCACCAGCTTAAATATCAACCCCTATGTCACAAGATGGATTGCAAACTGGCTCAGGGATAGAACCCACATGGTCAGAATTGCAGGTGCCATGTCAGACTCTAAACCAGTTACAAGTGGCGTTCCACAAGGCTCAGTCCTGGGACCTCTCTTGTTCGGTATATGTTTCTCTGAGGTACAGGCTAACATGGGAGGACTACGGCTGACCAAGTTCGCAGATGACTGCAAACTGGGTGCCATAATTGACTCACCGACTGACACAAGCATCCTTCAAAAGGGTCTCACAGAGATGGATAACTGGTGCCAGAGCCATGGCCTAAAGCTAAATGCCAAAAAGTGCATAGTCATCCCCTTTGGGAAAAACAAAGTGTCCACAAATTACCACATAGGTGGTAATCCATTAAGTACGGAAGAAGTAATTAGGGATTTGGGGACCCAAGTAGATAGCAATCTCTCCTTTGACAATCACATTGCCAAAGTGGTTAGAAAGACCTTCTATATAGCCCACCTTATCACAAAAGGGTTCACATCTAGATCAAGAGAGGTCATTGTGCCCCTCTACTCATCACTCATCAGGCCCATAATTGAATACAATGCCCCATTTGGGATGTACCTTACCCGACACCTGCAGCAACTGGAAAGACCCCAAAAGTACCTCACCAAGAGGATCAAGGGACTCAAAGAGATGCCCTATGCAGTTAGGCTAAAGAAACACCAGCTCTACTCAGTTGCTTACTGCCTACTCAGAGGCAATCTGTGCCTGACGTATAAAGCCATATCCAACCCAGAATTAATGGAAATGCTCCACCTCAGGAAATCCAAATCCCTTAGAGCTACATGCTCCAGCGACTTAAACCTCAGCACAGAAATAAATAGGACATGCTGGAGGGACATATTCATATCCCAGAGGCTTCCCTCACTCTGGAACAAAATCCCAATCCATGTTAGGCAGAGTCCCTCAATGACCCTCTTCAAGAGAAATCTTGATGAGTGAATGGGAGATCGTAGGTTTACCCCTGGGATCTCTTCTGTGTCCCTACTAGACAGAGGCACAGTAAACTAACCTCAAAAGGGCTATCTTCTGTGACCTACTATACAGAGGCACAGTCAACTAATCTAAAAGGGTGGCGAAAGCCAAACACACTCTGGCTAGGCTTATAAATGCCCTAGGGCAGATAGCCTAGTATCAACCTATGAACCAATTAACATATGTGACAGCAAAACAACCTGCTGGAGAGAGACAGGTTTGTTTCCCAGAGGCTGTCCTGTCTAAGGACTGCACTTCCCATACATGTCAAACAGAGTACCATGCAGACCCACATCAAGTGCATCCGTGATAAGTGGATGGGAAAATAAAAATCTATCCCAGGGGTCCAAACTGTATCCACCAATGCCAGGAGCAACAGGTACTGATCAATGATTCTATTGGGAATAAAATAATGGCTAGGCTTATAAGGGATTCACGGCCAGTACTCTAGTAACCTTCTATGGACCTATGAACCTGTGATCCTACGGAACTCCAAGGTGACATGTATCAAGAGTAGAATGCTGTGTCAAGGGGTATGCATGCAAGATTACGCTGTCTCCCCACATTGTCTCTCATACATTGTTCCACGCATATGGACCTGTGTAAACATGCACATATACAGCCATACCTTGGCAAGGAAAAAGTCTCTTCTTTGCCATTATGTCATCATGAGATTCTGTAATGGCAGCAGGTCCCCACGAATAAGACACACAGACACCTGAAACAGAAGCAGAATAAGGTTGGTCAGACAACAGTCAGTCAGCAGTACAGCAATAAAGCATCATGGCACAAAGGTACATACACTTTGATGTGTATGCATGACAATTGCCAGCAGACAGCATCTTACAGGTCATAACACTACTGCACTACACACTGCCATTGACTGTACTATATCTGCCCTGTGCATCAGACACATATTAGCCTGTCCCTGCATCAATGGTATGGATAACAGGGATGTGGCACAGGTATCATCACAAGCATGGGGTGTGGGGTTGTCAAAGGCCTAGGCTGTGCCATACAGTTGACATCATGTGTGTGTTTCTAGAGGGATGCTAGTCAGTTGGGCCATGGGGAGGAACTGTGTGTGTCTGTTGGTGACCTGCATTGCATGTGATAGTGATGTGTGAGTGTGTGCATACACACAGTCAAGCCATGTGCTAGCCCTACATGAGGGTATGTTGGACAGCCGTGAACCATACATGGAAGAATGTACAGTTCACTGTCTCTGGCCACTAACATGGGAACTGGTTCTGACAAGAGTGGCACTGGCACCACCATGCCTAGGGCCAAATGCGGTACTACTTGCTGACAGTGACCAGTGTCTGCTGGGTCTGTGTTTCTCATGGGACCACCCAGGTCCATGTGCCCATGGCCTGCCACATTGTGGTGTGGACAGCACCCTCCCTTCAGTAGTGCTGGTGGTACAGCCACTATGGGAGTGAGACTGTGCACGGCCACGTGGGCTCTCAGCTGATGTTGTTGCTGACCTATGTCCACGTGTCTGACACCCTACTCCCACCACATGTTCCAGCACAGACATTGCACAGTTGAGGACTGACAATGTCTCACCCCACCATCTATCCACTACATCAGCGAAATGATGTAAGGCATCACCAGTGCCATGGAGGGCATCATGTATGCTAGGCAGTGTGGCATCCATGGCCCTGAGCATCCATCTGGTGTTCTGTTCACAATGTCCCTGTGCCTCCATGATGGACCAAAACATGCAACAGGTGACATGTGCTGTGATACCTCTGAGAGGTGCTGGATGGGCAGCAGTCCTCCTTCCTGCACCCATGTCAGTTTGCCTGTTTGGGACCTAGCCAGCTCTCGGACTATGGCTAGTGTCTACAGTCAGAGATGCCATAGTCGCCACACTCCCCTGTTTGATGCCACCATCCTCTGACTGCCCAATATCTGTGGTTGTTGGGGACTGGGTATATGTGGGCATACTGACTGTATGCAGGGACATTGGGGGTGGAAGTGGGATGTCAACTAATAGGACAGATTCAGCCCCCAACAACCCCACCTATGCCTCACAATGGTCACCATCATCATCATCATTATCAGAGTCCGATGAAACACTGACATCAGGTTGTGAGGAGGACACACTCCAACCCCCATGGACAGTTTTGAGGGGAAGACAACATGACTACATTAATTCCTGCACTATAATGTCTGCTGATCCACACACACACACACACACACACACACACACACACACACACACACACACACACACACACACACACACACACACACACACACACACACACGTGAGGTGCCACAAAGGCATTATACAGATCACACCTTCTGACTGATGCCATGCACAACACACAAGCAGACCACAACAGACACACACTGCACAGGCACTCAACAACATGCAGTGCAACTACATCCAGTTAATATTGCTAGTACTATACACCTGTGAGATACGTGACAAGTCAGAGTATATGATGGACCTTCACCTAAAACACAGTGCACCCGTTTACACAATGGTAACATACCCCTGTATAGCAGACTGGCTACACCTTTACAAAAATGTGTGCTAATATGTTACAGCTCCTGCAAATTTGCTACTGTGATTACCAATGTGATACACTGCAGTGAACCCCACCACAAGTGAACATGCACATATCGCAATGTTGCTAAGCTTAACAGTAGTGTCCATGGTAAACTGGCAGCCCTTAACATGCCTAGAGTATAGATGAGGCATAACAAGACAGTTCCACACTCACCGGCTACAGGATGATGGTTCCTAAGCCACACCAGAGGCATCTATGGATTTGCGGGGGAGAGGTATTGTAGGCAGACCCACATGTAACATTGGTACAGGATAATATGTGCATTTATCAACATGTACAGTACAAGCTGTGATACTACCCGAATTGGTGACATTTACAATATGTGTACACACATGTGCATTACAAAACCCAACCCACAAATGCAGATTGACCTGACATATGTGTACAGGTATGCAGAGGCTGCCACTATGAATGCTACAGTATTAATGTGATGACCACTGGACACCTACTTGGACGCTCCTCATTTGTGGAATCTGTGCCACCCACTTCCACAACATATGTTGTGATAGTTTCTTGTGAGCTGGTGGATGAACCCAGGTTTGCCAGGAACTCCTTTGTGGCTGAGAATGGGGGTTGTGTAGCAGGCTCTCCCCCAGTGCCAGCATGGTCCCTGGACACAGCTGTGGCCCTTTGCCATGCATGATGCATTATATCTGTAGCACGGTGTTGGACCTGTTCATAGCTCCTGTCCTGGTGGCCCACATTATTTACCATTGCTAAGAGGTATGCCCACAGTGCAGTGTGTTCTTGCTGGTTATGGTGAGTCCTTGTCAACAGCACCCAGTGATGGAGTCTCAGGGTATCAATAATGGGAGCGGTTTCAGCTTTTAAGAAAGGTGGATTGTGATGTCTATACATCCCACCTTAAAGACATGAAGAGGGCAACACATCACAGAACTGCATACATTGCTCACCATTATGTACACACCCTGAACATCGACATTTGCCACCACTGTCCACTGCTAACTCCCACATCATACTCCTGCCATCTAACACCACAGTATATATGTGGTTATCAGCAACATAGTGGCAATACATCATGCATTGCCCTCCTAATCCTGATGTTTCATGCTACTTGCTGCGTGTGCTATGAAGTGTTCAAATGCATTTACCTGTTGCACCTATTACTGCTTGTTCATAGCCTGTCTACGTGGTATGCTGTGGTGCCAGTCTCCTACTGTTGTAGTAAGTACCTGGTCTGTAGGCCCACCCCTCAGGTCTCCTTGGTCTTCCTCCCTCAGATTCTAGACAGTATGGCTAAACAATGTCCCACCAGTTTCCCCTGCCAGTGTGGTTGTTATGGGTGTCCTGGCACAGTGTAGCACCTGCTTCATGTACACAATTGGACAACCATCTACAAACACCTCCAGGAAACACACCATGTGAGAGATGCAATGACAGTAGGAACCTGCAGTCCATGTTTTTTCCCTGTCAAGGCGGCATATCTATCTCCAAACAGGTTGTCAACACAATCAGTACACCTCACACACCGCCCACACCTACACAACACACACACACACACACACACACACACACACACACACACACACACACACACACACACACACACACACACACACATGCAGTGGACCCCAACATACACATCCACAAACAAAGGAGACCTCTGAGGCCAAGCCACACGTGAACACCACACTGTACACAGCACATACCACACATATCACCACACAGCTGTGTGTCACAGCCATGCAGGCATCAGCACATGTCAGACATGTTACACATAGGAGACTCCATTGTGAGACACAGTGATGTGCCTCTCACCTGGCTGTATATGTGGATGTTCACAGGTTCTTGTGTGTCAGGTGACAGACTCCACCATATCACATACGCACTGCTGTCTCTCACCAACAGGTACTGTCATGAGTCTGTCACAGTACATGTTGGTGTGCCAGACCTCAGATGTACATCCCTGGACTATATGCAGTGAGACATGACTGAGCACACTGATTACGTGTCCCCGGCAGGTATGTCCCTAGCCTTATGCAGCATTCTGCTGTTACCCAGACTAATGCCACAATACATTCAGGAAATGATTGACCTTAACATGTGTCCTTTTATCCTGTGATATTCCAGGGGTTCCAGTACCTGTGAGCCTGGGATGACATGGTCAACAGACCACAATGCTCTGCAACAGATGGCCTCCATCTGTCGCAAATGGCCTTCAGGCATCTGGCAATGGTTCTTGACACCCCCATAGTGGCTTCATTAGGAAAAGTGGTGAGGTTATCACTACCAACATACAACTGTCAGTGCAGCACACATTGAAGGCCATGCTGCTAAACCCTAGGTGTCTACACATGACTCTTCCCTCAGTGCAAGCAGTCTTAACCCTGGGAAATGCTGACATCTGTGCAGTCACACACACATGGTTCAAAGCTGTAGAGAGCACTGCAGCCTTACGTAGTCAACCATCCTATCATGCAGTCATACCCCAAAGGTTGGGCTGAAATGGCATGGGACATGTGATTTCAGTATATATGAGACACATACCTGTATACACCTCCATGCTGTACAGTTAGTAAGATGCACAGGGGGCACTGCAGGGGTAGTTCAGCATTGGCAACACACCTATTCAAATCATAGCTAGCTACCAGACACCACATGTGACCAGGAAGCCCATCCTACCTATATGGACCTCAACAACTGTATTCTGATTTGGGTCTGTACCCTGATCCTGGGTCACTTGAACAACCCAAATATACATTGGAGGATGTACCCATGCCAGCACACAAATGGCCAGACAGCCATCAAAAGTGGAATTACAAGAATTTCGGTGCACCTAGGGGCTACCCCCACATGAGGAGAAAGTGTGTTGCAGTTGATATTACACAACACAGGTTAGCACTGCAGCATCCCTACAGTGTCATCCTCCATGCCAAAGCAACCATCATGCTGTCACGTTTGCAGTCACCATCTCCCACAATACCCATCTAGCTAGGGTCACACATACACCTCTAATGTGGAATACAGCCTCTTGGGGTGTGGTATACACAGCTCTACAGCCTCAAAATCCTCTGTAGGGACTGGCACCAATATCCACACATAAACACGTGCTAGATATGCATTTGTATAGATGCATGTAGTTAGGTATATCCGATAGGACTACATCATCCTCTACAAAGATACATACACCTGTCTGGTGGACATCTGCAATACATAAGGTGGTGCATCCACCAATCTGTCACATTATACACCCATCAGCCTAACTCAGCTGTTCTGCAAAGCCATAGCACAGTTTATAGTGAACCTCATAAACAAGGACATTTGTGACCTCCACACACTCCATCACACACAGTTAGGCTTTGTCAAGGAAGGGATCATGTCTGTTACACTCAGTTGACCTGTTTGACACAGTCACCAAAGCCATGGTTGGGGGGGTGAGAGTGCACACTGCCTACCTTGATCTGGACAATGTCTTTGGCAGTATAACCCACCTGGCCATAATAGAGATATGCTTCCAAGTATGCATCACACCATATGTTACCATCAAAGTAGCACACTGGCTCGCTGACATGCTCCAACTAATCCACATAGGGGAATCCACCCCAAGTGGTTGACCCATAACTAGTGGCATAACCTGTTGTTCTGTGTTTGGGCCTCTGTTAAGTGTGATGTACATGTCTGTGGTTCAAGGCACAGCCATTGGCCTATGGCCAACCATGTCTGCAAACAACTTCATGCTATGTGCTGTCACTGGATTCCCTAGTGATGTGGACATCTGTCTAGGTGGGTCTCATGCAGATACATGATTGGTGCCAGAATCATGGCCTCATGCCGCATACCAGGACATGCAGTGTCAACCCCTTTGGGGAGAGTGACATCCCCACATATTATCACAGTACTAACAACATCCTAGGCACTCAATTAGTCACGTGGGATCTGTGTACACAGGTCAGTGACAACATGACATTTCATCACCATGTTGCTTCTGTTCTATGGTAAACCTTTTACATGGCTCACCTCATACGTACGGGTATGTCATCCAAGGACATGGAGTCCTAATATCCCTGTATTCCCCACAATAAGGCCCATTATTGTGCAAAATGCCCCGTTCATCATTCACTTCATGCAGCACATGCAGCTGCTGGGGACATCACAGAGGTTCCCAACCAGGGTGTACCAGGGCCTCATACATCTACCGTCCACAGATAGGCTATATGCCCAACCCTCTACCTGGTTTCATACATACTCTTCAGAGGTGTTCTCTGTCTAGCATGCAAGGCAATCACGGACTCCACATTGTTGGGACTGCTGCACAAGTGCAACTCAAGCTCCATTCTATTAAGACACATACACACCCTCAACCTGATGTGTGACATCAACTGATCTTCTTGGCGGCTCAGATGTGTGTCCCAGATACTCACCCTGCTGTGGAATGGTCACCCTGTCCACATCAGGCAGGGTAGCTATTTACACCTTTGCAGGTGGAACCTGGATAACTGGATGATTAAATGCACATGCACCCTTGGGACACCACCTGTGTCTCTGTTGGACTGGGGCATCAGGTGCTGCCTTGCATACACATGGGCTAACAAGTGGCCTAGGCATATGGGAGGTCAGGGCCCATAGCCTAGTAACCTCATATGGTCCTATGTATACCAGTTATGACCTGTGTGCTGTGACAGACTGTGTTGTTATGGGTCCACACCCATCACTGCCATTGACTATGGTGTGTCCCCTATGGCCACTGTTACAGTACCATGTCATACAGCCAACATCTGACAAATATGTGAGTGGTACTACAAGTGCATGTACACATTCCAGCAACATCTGTGCTACACAATAACTGAGAACAATGCATATGTGGTGTAGGGTTTCCTCCTCATAGGTGTTCGACATCTGCAGTACCCAGATGTTTGCAGACTGTGTACATGTGCCTGATACATGTGGACTCCATGCCAGACAAATGTAGATGTCTGGAAACCGGTTGGACAATATGTAATGGGTGTCCCCAGAGTGTGGGGAATGTGTCTGTGACATGTCAGACCCCTCAGAACACAGTAATGGTACACCAATTTCTGGTACTGTGTTCAATCCCTTACATAATATGCTCAATATGTACACACTGTTGCTGAGGTGGAGCTAGACCCCCCACTAATACTGCCTATAACCTGCTGTCCTACTGCAGGGGGTCACCATGTATGCTAGCCATGGCCGTCAGGAATGAGATACAGGTGTGAAGTACACAGTGACCTAGGTAGAGTATGTTAGGAACAGTCAGGGACACCTGGACAATCTTTGAACTAACCCTGTATGACATTCCCAGACTGAGAGGGGCTCACTGACAGTACATGATGTGCCAGCTGTATCCACCAGTAGTTACGGCCACTATTGTACAACAGACAATCCAGTAGCATTTGTACATGAGCTGACCATTGCTAGGGGGACTCAGGGGCCAGAGCTGCAATCTATGTCACTGCAGACAGAGCGAAAAGGCAAGACTGTATGTGCTGGATAGCAGACTAACAACAACATGTCATTCCAAGATATGTTGTCGAGACCTACTGTTAACATTTCTATTTCCCATGACTGCATCCTCCCATCTGCATTCCATTACATGGTTAACTCTATGACATACCTGGTATAGTGCTGTACTCCTTTGTGAGCAGAAATCCAGTAGTAATTTTCCTTTGAAATTGCAGTCTGCCTTCATGAAGAAAGTCACAGACCTCTTTACCATAGGCAGCAACTTGCCTTTTGTAGGCAATGCTCATGAACAGGTGAGTGCCTGTGCATGTAGGCCTTGGCCCTTTTCCTGGCCTGTGAGGAGGACATTATCAAGGTGTGGGAGCTACAGCATCACAGAGGATAAGTAGAAATACTGTTCACTGTTTGGATTGATGTGGTATGTGCACAGTTTTGCATGCTATGTTTGGCCATTGTTAACAGACTTTCTGATTCTGTGGCAGGTTGCTGTTTAAGAATGTGTGTTGGGGTCAGTAAGGAGACAGGCAGATATAAGTGTCATACATCATTTTTATCTGAATGTGCATGCTGCTGCAGTTGATGCTGCTCTATCAGCTGTGTATGTTTGTAGGGGGAGACTGTGACACATGTCCCTGTCACCTGAACATTTCCCCCAACCCTTTTTGTATGGGTGCTGTGGATGCCCTGTTCTAGTTGTTTAGGAGTTATGGTAGGTCTGTAGCAGGTAGCTGAATATACTGCTGCATGTGTAGCAGGCTGCAGGTGCTGCATTCTGGTGAGGAGTCATTCTGGGTATTGTGAAGACATTGGGGGACAGCAAGCTGTATATGTGAGTGAGGGAGCAGTGTCAGATCTTGTCACAGCATGGCCAGGGTGAGGGTACCCATAACAGTTTGGATGAGGCATGTGCCTCTGGTAAATATGTTAAGCAATAGTGCTATCCAGAGAGTGGTAGTGGACATTTAGGACACGTATTCATATTTGTGACATGTGTCCCACCTTCCAGGCCTTTGACATGCTACTGTGGGTGGCAGTGACTGCAGTAACAGCAACCAGTTCTGCTGGACATTGCAAGACTCAGTTATTTATGTGTTATGTTGGCAAACATGCAGTTGTCGTGCAACAGACTGGACTGTGGGCCTGATCTGTGGGAATCCAGATGTCAGACATGCTAGGAATGTAACAGATAGAGCTACTAAGTCATTATTATGGGAGGTGTAGTTGTAAGACCTATGTGCATGCATACAGTGTGTTACACAGGATTGGCATAAACATGTGTGTTTGGATGGCTGTGAGGTGTGACACTGACCTGTCTGTCATGCTTTTGTAACCTCAGTCTGCACTGACTTACCAGTACTTCAGCACACAGAATAGGTTTGATGACAACCATGCCATAAGTAGGTGACACAACTGTGGACTTTCTGCAATAGTCTGTGCAGTTGTCAGCTCTACCTGATATCATAGGCCTTCCTTCAATCCATCAACATGTCTTTGACTGTGTACTGGTTTGGTGTCTGCATCATAGGCCCACGTATGCTGTCATGTATCACATTATAGGTAGACGTAGTGTCACTGATAACCAGGATATATTTCTGAAAACAGCAGTAATTCTCCAGAGCTGAGTTGGGCTAGTGGTCTAATTCATTATGCTGTAGTTCAGAGGGACCTGGGTTCAATACTTGGCAGAGGTGTATATTTTTCTTAATAACACATCATTGCACTGCATGATATATTTACAGATACACCCATAATTTTCCAGAGCTGAGTTGGCCTAGTAGTGTAATGCACTATACTGTAGTTCAGAGGTCCTGGGCTAGAGACTTGGCAGGGGTGTGTAATTTCCATAATGTTACATCACTGTACTGTATGATATATTTATAGGAACACCGATAATTGCCCAGAGCTGAGGTGACCTAGTGATCTAATGCACTATACTATACTTCAGAGGGCCCTGGCTTTGAGAGTTGGCAGGGGTGTATATTTTTCCTGGCTTTGAGACTTGGCAGGGGTGTATATTTTTCCTAATGTTACATCACTCTACTGCATGATCTATTTATAGGAACACCAGTGATTTCACAAAGCTGAGTTGGCCTAGTGGTCTAATGCACTATATCCTAGTTCATAGGGTCCTGGGTTTGAGACTTGGCAGGGGTGGTTATTTTATTGATGTACAGAACAGTATCAGAATCAGATAAGGTGATCAAAGCAGATTTAAGAGGGTTTGAGTGGGTTTGCATGATGCACCATGATGCTAAGCGGCACTTAGTCCCGCTTAAACCCATGCTATTTCTAAAAACAGAAAAGAAAAAAGGGGTGATAGGAAAGTGGTGAAATGGGGGCAAGCAGGAGAAAAACAATATGAAAGGCAGGTAGGGATGTGCAGGAAGGGTGTAGGAAAGGACTATAGCTCTCCATTTCTTCTACACCAACAGCTGTGCATGTTGTGGACAATTTAGAATTTGGAGCCTCACATCCCACAGGGAGGGGTGTGGGCGATATAACTTTGTTGATTATTTGCTGGGATGATTGATTAATGGCAGTGTATGTGGGGGGAAAATGGAGAGTTATGTGTTGGGCAATATTTTTTTTTTGTGGGACAGGTGGCCTTTTTTTTTTTTTAAGGAGAGAGTGGAATGCTGGGGAAGGGTTGTAGGTTTGTTTGGGTGGGTACGTTGGGTAGGAGAGGTTGCATTTGCAGACAGACAAGGCAGACAAGGCAGCAGACAGGGCCAGTGCATGACACACGAGGTTGGTAAACACCTTGTGGAATCAGAGGACCAAGTGCTCACAGATGGAAACAGTGGGACTGATTTCCCCACCCATGGGCAATCACCACTGCCCATTTACGGCCCTGAAGGTGGCTGTGCTGGGGGATGGTTGCTGGGGCCAACCTGCCCCTCCAGGTGCATCAATCTGCCCTCGATCTTGTGCAGTCAGTCATCCAAATCTCACTCGATAACCCTGCGCACCAACCCTGGAAACTGGTTTCAAGTGACAATATCCTCTCTGCGCACACACCCAAGGGGGATAGGGCCCATCCCCTGAGGCAGTTCCACTTGAGGGTGGTGCAGGACCAATGGAGGAGGCAGCTGCAGTTTGGGTCCCAGATGTGTTGAGACCCGGTGCCACGGACAGATGAGGTGGGATAGGAGGATCCGCTGGGACCAGCCTACCCATGCATGCTATGGTGTTGAGGTTTGTCAAAGTGTATTGGTTAATCATGAAAAAACATTTCAACGTTAGTTAGAACAGCACGCATGGGTGTTCCAATTAACCCAGAACAATAGAATTGCATAGCATACAGAATGTAGGCATAAATGGAATAACAGTCATTATTGTAACAGAATGCCAGTAACAGTTATGGCAAAAGGACAACAACATTGGTATGTCAACAAGGTATGTTAGTATGCAACCATTATAATAAATAACCAACAATACAACACAAGGCCCAACATTAGGTTTTGAGAGCAACATGTTTGAAAATGGAACCATACCCACAGTATACAAATAACAATTTGTGATGCAGATAAGGGGTGGGGGGAGTGAAAGACATTCCATTACCAACTGTATAAGCTATATTTTTCAGAATAGTACTGCTCAATACTCTACCCTTACTTTATATCTAGAAGCTCCCCATAGCTTCTGTAGCATGTTCATACATCTCAAGCTATCCAGATGGGATAGTATTGGCCAAACCATAACACCTACAGGTACATAACTACAGGGGACTATTACATATCAGGGGAACATATTTGACTACTAAGGTGTACTCTGCACTGATGTGTGAGGGTCTATATTAGAATACAGAACATTCAAAATTTCGAGTGTCCTAATATCGAACCCTATGAATCGAACATTTAAAACATCGAACATTCAGAACAGCGAATTCTTTCCTAGGGAAAAAATTTGCTGTTCCAAAACACATGCATACAACACAAGCACACCAAACAAACAGCAATCCACACACATACACCTAAACTCTTACACCTAACCCTACACTAAACTATGCATACATCACTACCTATCCACTTACCTTAATCCAAACCCTAACCCTAAGGTACGTCATTATTGCACAGTCACCTCACCCATGCCCTAACCCTAACTCACCTACCCCTCCCTAACCCTCATGTCTACACAATCGCACACTTAAGAACCACCACAAGAATGTAAAGCCAGTCCACGTACGACAGACACCACCACTGTAGATGCAGAAAGTTTATTCAACAATTAAAATCCACAGGTTAAGCGCTTTCTTCCCTTAGCTTAAAAAGGGACTTCCTCAGAACACTTTAAAATGAATGAAATACCTAAAACCCAGCCATATATACCCAAAATAATTGAATAGATAATGAATATTAATTAATTAATTAAACCTTAAAGCAATATCCACTTTGCTACGTCAAAAATATTAAACTACATTTTGTGACCGTACAACCAATTATAATATGTAAATATGAAAAAAGTGCACTATCAGTAACATAAATAATAATATATATACTATGTTAAATACAATGCATAATGCAAGATATCTTAAATCAGGTAAACATTCCATATATTAAAATCCATACAATGATGTAAAAAAATTATGTTAAAAAATCTATGCATGAAAAACTTTTTGCATTAAAAGTGGATATTGCTTTAAGGTTTAATTAATTAATTAATTAATTAATTAATTAATTAATTAATATTCATTATTTATTCAATTATTTTGGGTATATATGGCTGAGTTTTAGGTATTTCATTCATTTTAAAGTGTTCTGAGGAAGTCCCTTTTTAAGCTAAGGGAAGAAAGTGCTTAAATGTGGATTTTAATTGTTGAATAAACTTTCTGCATTTACAGTGATTGTGTTTGTCATATGTGGACTGGCTTTACATTCCTGTGGTGTTTCTTAAGTCTATACAATAACATTCGCACACTTACCTGACCCGAGCCCTAACCCTAACTCACCTAACCCGCCCTAACCCTCACGTCCACACAATCGCACACTTACCTGAACCCGACCTGTAACTTTCCACCACAGTGCTGAAAATACCAAAGCAACAGAAATGGGCAACCAAATTCTTTCCCTAGGAAAAATTTTGGATTTCTGTTTCTTCAATATTTTCAGCATTCATGATAACGGGTCGATATTAGAACACTCGAAATTTTGAACGGTCGGTGTTCTAATATGTGTGAGTGTGCTACTGGCATACTTCAACTGGATTTATATGTGAGTGCAAGGTTTTTGGCAGCTGTGATCACTATCCTTGACAGAGTGACACTTGAGAGACATGTATCGTGCACAGTACAGAGAATTTACACTTATCCTGCCGTCATTGGCAGGCATGGGATTTGACTATCAGCAGACATTCACAGCTGCAACAGCTACACAGCCGTACCAAGAATAGCCCATTTAATTTGTCTTATTAACTTGGAATAGTAGTGTACTTCATATCGATTTATTTCATAGTGTGTTATCACCTTGCTGAGAAATGCTGTTTACACACTACTACATCTGGACACAGACATTAGTATACCCTTCATATAACTACTACAGACATTTATTTACCTGTAAGTCCTGTGGGGGGAAGATATGTTAACATCACATAACTGCTTCTATAAATAGTCAGTACTACATGTCTGTTACTATAAATATATCTTAGTACCTGTCCCTGGATTCAAACCCTTGTCTGTGTGTGGCAAAATGAACTACATATACATTGCTTATCACACTGAGCTACTGGGCCACTATTGTGAGTGAATTGAGTGATATGTACCTAGAGCTCACCTGGTGACAACATGTGTCCTGGTAATATAGGTAGAGTGTCACACAAGACTGCAGTGACTGTTGAACATACATGCATGAGATTCATGCATGACGTAGATAGTAGGTGAACTGTATATTAATACTTGGAATGCAGGTGTACACAATTAACCCCTCTTGGATGGGAATATGTGTGATCTGTACAGACCATATGGGGGTGCTGGGTTGCCTACCTGACCCATTTACATTTGCAGATGGTATATTTACAGTTTACAGCTATTACACTTTCAAATTGCCTACATCAGCGTACTTACGTTCAGGGATGCATATAGCCGAAATGCAAATGTTAACACAAGACAATCCTGAGAGAAACACACTATAATACCTTAGTAGTACTCTAGGTTCAGATCTTTAGTGCAGAACAAATATCATATTGCATTATGCAGGGTTGGGAGGGTGGCCTAATGGTTAAAGTGTTTGCCTTACAAACACAAGGTGCAGGGTTTGAGTTTCACAAGGGATAATTGGTTAGACTTAAAATGGCTCGCAAGGGCAGTTAGCTTAGTATTAACCTATGAACCTTATATCTTGTAGTATGGCTCCACATCTACACTTTGGCATGACAGTTATTTATTGGCCAGCCTTCATTCACTTCATGGTGGTATACCCATGTTTATTTCACAAAACCTGTAACGTCTGATTTCTTGAACAACAGCCCAGAATACACACAATTGTCAGAACACAGATTTATTGAGGGTGACATGACAGTGATTGGTATACAGCTGACAATCTTTATTGTTCTACAGTTTAAATAATGCAGGTGTTGGTACATATCTGTTATGACACAATGTAAGCAGTATTACCTTTATTTCTTCACAATTGTGACTGCAGTTGTACTGTATTTGCTGTAGATTAGAAATGCAGTTAATTTATTCCCTTCACATTTTCAATGACAGTGTACTTTATTACCAGAACATATATTATTAATACGGTATACACGTTATTCCCAAACATTATTAAAGCTGTATCAACTTTATTTACGTAACAGTAGCATGTTTCATGCTTTCATTTATATTGAACTGTACCTGGCAATACTCACTTATATCAGTCCAGATCTATGTCACATTCATTGCAGTACACTCATAACACACTATGCCTATTGGCAGTTACTACTGTACTCTATATGTTGCGAGATATATCTGTACTTACCACACTCTCAGTGCATCCTGATCAGGCCCCCTGCATGGGCCTCCAGTTTGCAAGCCCTCTCCTCTGCAACTGTGGGGAGAAAACACCATTATGTATACCTGTCTATTAAATATTCATACTACAATTTGATAAATCACTGTTTCCTATACTTACAAGCTTCTGAGGCATTCCTGTCCCAAGCATGTTGGATCCATTGGACCAAGACCCCCCCCTTCCTTCACTTCAGGTCATCATAATGATGACACATCTGCTCACCAGTGCGGGGGATTCCAGTTGCATTGGTGAGGTCACATGTCAGAAGCTCCCAGGCCTCGGACTTCAGAGCCCTGGTACTGACCCTGAAGCAGTCTGTCATCATGGTCATTGATGAGGAGCTCAACCATGACTGTGGACTCCAAGATGCCCCAGCTTTGTGCCTGGACGTGCACTCCCTGTCCGACTCCAGTCATAGCTCCTGAAGTTATTAAACCCCACCAGGTTCTGGCTGTATTCCCACCTGGTCAGCTTAAATAAGGCTGTTTTCCCACCCTTTGCTGCCATTGGACCATTTTTAAAAATGCTAAGCAAAGTTTAGCACCACACAATCCCGCTAAGCTTAGTTGAGCAGTGCTTAAACTGGCAATGCTTAGTAATGCTTAGTTGTGCACAAACCGACTTAGCTGAGTTGAGGACTGCTTAAACTGAGATTGCTTAGCAGTGCTCAAACCAGCTAAGTGGAGCTGCGCGTTGCTAAGTACTGCTAAAACAAGTCCTGTTTGAGCATTGCTTGGCTTGACTTTACAAAGCTTACCTATCGGCAAACCAAAGTTGTTACAAAATAAAAGAAAAAGTATTGAATGTACTTGTTTATTAATGATTTATTATTATGTGTATCTATTTTACTGTATATCCCTAAAGATATGCATTTCACTACTTTATCTGGTGGTGTAACTTTAATTTATTGGACACTTGTGTGTAACTGGGGCCTTTATCCTCGGGTCTCCACTGCAAAATATGCTTCTGGTCCATCTGGACTAATCCGGTTAACAAATTTCAATGTATACATAAAAAAAAATATATATATATATATTTATAACATTTCCTACCGAATGTAAAAAGCTGAATGGCTTATATTCGAACCATGCACCTACTACACATGAGGCCGCCACTCTAACCATTCAGCTACTGAGGATATATTGATCAGAGCTATACCGTTCTATACAGCTATCAGTTACGTTTAAGCACTGCTAAGCACTGTGCCGTGCTGTGCAAATCCACTCAGCTATGCTTAAACTTGACTCTTTCTATTAAAATTAAAAACATCTGGTTTCTATTTTTAGATGTCTGGCACGTGTTTCTTGCTAAGCACTGTGCCGCATTGCACAAACACACACAAAAAGGGGGCAATGTACATTTTCACATTTAATTTCACTGTCATATTGTACTCTGACAGTACAGGGGGTGTATAACAGACATTGTAACATACCCCCTACATAGAAATTGTGCAACTTTCTGATGACACACATATTTATTTAATATTAGTGCCGTCCAGCACTTTGACAGTGTAGGGGGTGTGTTATGGATATTGTAACACACCCCCTACATATACATTTTTCAACTGTCCAAGGACACACTTAAATTTAATATTGTAGTGCCGTCCAGCACTCTGACAGTGCAGGGGGTGTGTTATACATCTCTGAGCACTGTAACACACCCTACACTGCTTCAGTAGCCATGTACATGGCTCTCCCTCAGTAGCCCACCTTCATTAATATGCAAGGTGTGCTTCTGAGGGGGAGCTGCAGACATGGCCATGGTACACTCCGTGTAGGGCTTGCACTATTTGTACACAGAGTTTATTAAATCTGGTGGATATTCTTTCACTGTAATTTATCTGTTACCAGTCTCATGAAAAAATCTTGACATTCTACTTTCTTATTACACCATTTATTTCTTATTTTATAGCCTTCTTTTTTTTATTCTTTTAGATTTTCCCATGGTTTAAAATAATAATATTACATCATGTTATTCTTATACCTTACTTTTCTCTGCTTTCTATTTTATCAGTTTTTGTTCTATGCATTAATATTTTTTCTTGATAACATTTCATCTCTTTATTTATACATTCTTTTTCTCTTTCTCTTCTTTTTACCATACCCCAAAATGTACCATAATTACATTTAAGCATTTTTAAAATGAATATTTCATATTTTTAATTTATCCACTTTAAAGCTTTATTTAAATTTGGTGAAGCAGGATATACCACTGAATTAATTAACCCTATATCTCCTTCCTCTTTATTTACATACAAAACTAATCTTTTTACTGAGTTGAATATAAAACCCCATATGAATGAAAAAATTATCTGCAATAATTCTTTTTCAAATATTGTTGGTAGCATAAATGCACTTGCTGCTGCTGCTGTGTCTTTCGGCTTTTCCCGGTTAGGGGTCGCCACAGCGGAATTCCGGTCCGCTAATGATTGGCAGTTGATTTTTACGTGCTGAGTTGCCAGCCCTAACGCACAACCTTCAATGAAGGTACGCCCATTCACGCATGTCTCCACGCAGAAGATGCTCTAGCTGAGAGTCGAACCGTACAGCATCAATACTGTGAAGCGACAGCTCTACCACAGCACTACCACCGTGGATCATTGCTAAATATGCTATTTCCCATCAATACTGAATTTATCAAATAAAGCTTTTCCTAAATGATAACCTATGTGTTTTCCAGAAAAAAATATTTTAATGCTTCTATTATTTTTCCCTTTGAATTCTACTGTCATTCTTATTCCCAAAGTTTATACCTAACACAGAGATTTCATTAATTGTAAAATGTATTCCCCCTATCTTAACCACATCACCTACTCCTTTACTTTTCTGTTTGTTTAAAATCATCCCTTTTACATCAAAATATTCATTTAGACAAAACATTACTTCTTTAATCCAAGTCTTATTTTTACAAGTACTATAATATCATCTAGATAAGTAGTGGTGCAGTGGTAGCATTGCTACTTCACAGCAAGAGGTTCTCTCGTTCGATTCTCAGCTGGAGAGCCTTCTGTGTGGAGTCTGCATGTCCTCCCTGTGGTCGAGTGGCATTCGAAAGACATGCCTAGAATGGGCGTGCCTTCGTTGAAGGTTGGGCATCAAGCTGGCACCTTGGCACCATAAAAATCTACTGCCAATCATTAGCGGACTGGAGTTCCACTGTGGCGGCCCCTAACCGAGAAAAGCCGAAAGAAGAACAAACAACATCTAGATAAGTTAACAAAACTGGAATTCTTAACCTTCAGGCATTTTGTACTCAGCCTCCTTCATTTTATAATTTATTTCACATACAGTCACATTCATAACTAAAGCAAAAGTATACAACTCATTGGACATCCCTGTCTTACACCTTTCCTTATATGTGCCTCTTTACTTAACCAACTTTTACTAGAACTTTTGCTTTATTATTGCTATAGGTAGACATATATAATTTTCTATTTTTCACTTATATTGCATTCATGTCCTATTGTATCAAATGCCTTATTAAGATCCCATATCATAGCTTTGCTTCTCCTCTTCTATTTATAATATCATCTACAATCTCTCTCACTATCAATAATTCCTTGTCATCCTTTTCTCATTATGCTGTATATATTGTCCTCCATAACACTTTCCATCTTAGTTTCAAATCTCTTTTGTATAACTTTCATAACTATCTTATAGTCACTATTATTCAGTAGTATCAGTCTCCATTTTTAATTGACTTTTTTCTTTCTTCCACAGTTATGTAAGTATTCTGATATATTATTCTTTATACATGAAATCTTCAAGTAGCCATTCATTAAAAATCTTTAAAAAATATCCTTTTTGCCATTACATTACATACTATCAATAATTCCTTGTCATCCTTTTCTCGTTATGCTGTATATATTGTCCTCCATAACACTTTCCATCTTAGTTTCAAAGAAGTTTTATGGAAGTTGAAATTAAATGCTTTAGCTCCGCCAGGTTTAAATGATGTAATTTCCATCAAAAGTATTTTAAAACTTAAAGCTTTATTAAGATAGGAATTTCATTTATATATGTGAATGATTATTTTGATATAGTGATCACTAATTTATTTATGTTTTTTGTAAAATATGTCTGTTCACATTAAAATGAGGCGGGGTAATTTTAGGAAATTATGTCATGACTTTTTAAAGTATTTAAACTTTGAATATTTGTGTGTTTAACTGTCTGAAGAAGTTTACACATTTTCAGTAAACAAAAGCGCTAACAGCATTTTTGGTTTCAGCATGGTGCTTTTTCTCTTTTTGTTTTTTATCAGTTGTTGATTTATTCAGTTTGTTTTTAGTTTCAAATCTTTTGTATAATTTTCATAACTATCTTATAGTCATTATTATTCAGTAGTATCAGTCTCCATTTTTAATTGACTTTTTTCTTTCTTCCACAGAAATGTAAGTATTCTGATATATTATTTATACATGAAATCTTCAAGTAGACATTCATTCAAAATCTTTAAAAAATATCCTTTTTGCCATTACATTACATTTTTACACATTTCATATCCTGTTCAGTCTGGTCCTGCACCCAAATCTATACTCACATTTCCTGATGCTTTAGCTAACTTGTATAAAGAAATATCCTTTTCAAATAATGTATTTTCTTGCTCTGAATTTTTTTTACTTTCCATATTATTTTCAGTTTTTTTTTCTTTAAACATTTATTACATACAAGTTTGCAGCTCCTCCATGCATTCATGTGGGATTCCTCCAGGTACTCCAGTTTCCTCCCACATTCCAAAGACATGCATCTGGAGCATTTCTCCCAGGGCCTCTGCTGAAAATAGGCTCTGTCCTAGCTGGACTTTCCCAGTCAACAAAGGTTAAATAAATAAATAAAGTAAAATAAATAAAAATATATGTTCTGCTACAGTTTTGATTTGGGTTCTTTCTGTATCTCCTTTTACATTTTCTATTTCTCTCATTACACTACTGCTATAATTTACTAATCTGCTCAGATATGCTGATACTTCTTTCCTTTATCTTTGCAACAAATATCTTTGCTTGAATGATTCCTTAATTTTCTCTAGATTACTTTTATATAATTCCTTTTCTTTATCAAAATACCTTCTGCCATTATTTTCTAAATCTTCTAATGCATTTTGTATACCCTCCTATACTTTTCTTTGTCTGCTTTTCTTACATCACATTGGCACTGTAAAAAACTTTTTTTTATATTTTATCGTAAAAGTCATCCACCATTCACATCAATTTTATAAAATGTTCTCATAGTAACATGATATTTCTATAACTGTATTTGTGTTTTCTCATTTAACCTTTTATTAATTTGCCTATTTGTTATATATTCCTAGTTTTTCTTTATCTCTAGTCATATTGCTAGATGATCAGAAAAACCTGTTTCAATTCTCTCTCCTTCGCCTGTTACTATGAAGTAATTAATTTCAATTCTGTAAATACTCCTTCTGTAAATCCATGAATTCTTATCCCAAAGTGTTAATTTACCACATCTCCTAATTTCTAACATTTTCTTACATCGCTTCCTTTCTTTTTATGCTTTCCTCTTAAATCACAGTTGACATCTTTTGTCACTATAATATTCATATTTATCACTCCAAGAGCCAAAACGTGCATAGAGTGGTGAACAAAAGCAACTAATCAAACAAAACACCACACCTGAGGCCAGAATCCCACAGCAATCCACAAAAACGAGTCAATGTTCCAATAGAGATATAAAGTTTAATAACAAGCAAAAATCCCAGCAGTAAATAATCCAGGCAGTAGGTAAGCGCTTTCGTCTGTCTCAGTGCAGACTTTAACAAAACCAAAAGTGCTTAACTTCACATCCTTTATATAATTACACCAATTAATAAATCAGCCCTATCTTAAAAAGACAAAACATTTAAAAACAACTAGTTACATAAAAAATATAAAAATAATTTCATGTATGGAAGCCTTTTCAACCAAAATAGGCTTTACAGATACATGTTCATTCATGCCAGGGGGCTGACAAGCATTTAAATGGAGTTGCCACTTCAACACAGCCTTCTCAATCTGATTTGACCAGTTACCCCCCCCCTGACATTTTTAACCACCACTTCTAAATTGCCAAATTTGAAGCCAGAAAACACCGGGCAAGTAAGAGTATGCTTAAAAAGGGCATAGTTGTAATTCTGTGTACTGATAGCATATAAGTGCTCATATATTCTCCTCCTAATTGCCCTCTCGGTCTTACCCACATAATAACCATTACATCCCGTACATACACTCAGGTAAACCACACCAGGAGTGTTGCAATTACCTTCTGCTAATCTAACATACTGCTGGGGTACCCCCCCACACCCACATTTCTGTTGCGTTCACCAAATACCTACAATAGTTACATCTCCCACATGACCTGGTTCCTTTACTGTCCTTAATTTTAATAGGGTGTTCCAACAAAAATTTTAAATTACCTCCCACCTTATATTTCTTACATCACTTCCTTTCTTTTTATGCTTTCCTCTTAAATCACAGTTGACATCTTTTGTCACTATAATATTCATATTTATCACTATTAGAATCTGGTGAAATAAACGTTCCCTTTCTTTACAGGTAACATAAGTATATAATGCTATAATTCTGTATGCTTGTTCTATCAATTTTAAATCCACAATAGTTAATATTTCCATTCTTACTAAATTAATTTCTTCAAAATACACATATTCCAGAACACATATCATTTCCCAAATTCCAAATTATCTCCCCCATAAATTTTCTGTTTGTAATTTTTCTTCACTTGTTACGAATCTTGTCCCTTCTAGTACAATTACATCTACATCACATTTATTACACCATTCCAAACCCCCTATCCTTCTCATTATGTTCTTAATACTATCTACATTTATAGAAAGCACTCTATTAATATTACTTTCCCATTTTAACTTTCTAGAAATTCAAATTTTATTTTCTCATCCATTTCCTTTCTTTCTTGTTTTATATTCATCCCTTTAAAATGTATTTTCCTGTCCTTTACCCCTTTACCAATAACGTTATTTTTCCTTTTACTATTCCCCAGTTTATATCTTCCTCATCACTTACTTCAGAACCTTCTTCTGTTTCTTTCTTTGTACTTGTTTCTTTGTCTTCTTTATAGAATTAGTCTTCTACTTCCTCCACTTCTAACATTTCCTCTTCTTGTTCATTTTCTTCTGTTTTTTCACTTTCCTTATTATTAGTTTCAGTTTTACAGTCCATCCATAAATGATCGATTTTGTTATATTTATAACCTTTCCATTCACATTTTCTTGTATCATGACCCAGTTCCTCACAGATATAACATTTCTTTTTATCACAGTTATTTATCAGATGTCCTTCTTTTCCACAAAAAAATGTTTGGGTTATACCCAGTATTTTAGCATACCTTTATTTCCTTCAGCATTTATCATACTCGGAATATGTATAATTTTGTTCTTTCCCATCTTTAACACAATATTGCAATCCCATGCACCAGTTCATGAACCAATTTTATCATAAATATTTGCAATGTCCAGCACTTCTTTAAATAAGCACTTCAATTGTTCTTTCAAAATCTGTCTTTCTACTTCTGTTTAAAATTGTATACGGATCTCCTTTTTTTGTTTTCCTGTTAAATGGTTTTATTACATATAAATTACAAGGATTACAGTTCTTCTTCTTTTCATATTTCCCAAGTTGCATTGCATAAAGAAATCTCAGATATAATGTCACAAAATGTCTTGTTTATAAGAATAAATGCTTCTACCTTTTGGGCCTTTACACCCAAAGGAACCATTAAGTTGCCCCAAACTTCATGGCTATCCATTTCTTTTTATTCTTCTTTATTTTGAATCCTGACTACCTACTTCCAGTTTGCATTGTCCCCTTGCACCTTTTTTCACTTTTTCTGCACAGGTTTTCCTTTCCATCTCAACATCTTCCTTCTGTATTTTATCCATAATGTCCCCTTAGGGAACACCTCCTTCCTTATCCAGCTCACTCTGTATCATCATCTCCTTCAATAAATCATCCTGCAACCCTCCCAAGTCATGGGTTGTAATAATAAAAGTTTTACTTGGCAATTCTTCCATTTTAGTTTCAGCAGATATATTTTGCTGAAAAATGACTTCTGAATCGTACACAGTCACATTACTACTCTCAGCACTGACATTTACCTCCATGTCTTCTGCCATATTTCCCTCATCACACATCATCCTCCTAGGTATCACTGCCCCACTGTGCTAGGAATGGGGCACGCATGCTGACTCACTGGCTCCAAAGCTGTGAGAGGGGAAATTCCCTGATGCCCTGGCCAAATTTCCCCTAGTAGTATCAGTACCACATTGGGTGTCCCCTGAAAAGACCCTACTAGCCTAGCAGGACTAACCTGATCAAGGGTAAAATAAAAAAAATTTGTATGAATTGTAACTCTTATTATATACGTACAGTACAATATGATTATATCATTACGTCTTTGTACTCAGTGTGACTATTTTGTATATTTTCCTGGGATGAGTAATTGTGATAGACACACAATGGTGAGATAGAACAGTGGTAGGCACACAATGATGTCTGTAGAGCTCCTGGGCTTAATGATCCTAAGCTTGGACTTGGCCCATGGTACTACACTGCCCTCGTGGTGTTTTAGTGCCAGTAGTTTTGAGCTAGTTTAACTATCTAGCTGTACTTGCCTATACAGCTGGCAGTCATAGCTGCTAAGGACTGCCTCTGTGTTGTAACAAGCCAGCAATGGCAAGTGGAATTAATCTTCCCACACAGGCGGATCCTTCTCTGAGCGTGCCTGAATACCTTGTATCCTGAAGTTAGTAAACGGCTTTTTGAGCGGCACCTCCTAAGCACTTATTCTGAAGCCTAATTTCCTCATCACACACACTTCTCGTGCTGGGAAGGTGTTATCTTATAGTCATATTAAGCCTGTAATTGGCTTACCAAACCATGCCATCCTTATAGAGCCTTTTTTGGAGTATGATTACTTCTATGTGTAGCCCTGAAGGAATTAAATTATCTCTGCCTGTAGACTATTAGCAAGCCGATATTGACCTATATCTTGCTTGCATATTAAATGGGGCAAACTCTTTATATGTAAACATTTGGTGGCTTTCTCTGAAACCTGTATTTTGGCTTTCTGAACGGTGTGACCTACGCTTTACCCTGAAGCCTACATCCTCTCCTTAGTTCCACTATCGGTAGCATTTTTACTTGCAATCTCCGCTACATGGATTCTGAAAGCATGACATCCACGTGGAGACTTGTAGGGGCTTGAGCTTAAAGGTATAACTTGCTGCTCGTAAACTGCCTCCCTATAGTAGTGTCCTTAGGCTGCTAATTAGTTATTAACCCTTAGTAGCTGATTTTACTGATAAGGCAGTGTGTAAGGGCAGCGTTAACTGTTATACTGCACAGATGTGGAAATACTTATAAAAGCTCCCTTGGGCAGCAGTCCTTTAATTGCACTAGCCATGCTAGGAACTGTTTTATCCTTTCTCCGTGTGCTGCACTACTACAAAGTATCCCATCTTGTACAGGGTAGTCCTACTG
Organism: Protopterus annectens; assembly: GCF_019279795.1. Classification (NCBI taxonomy): domain Eukaryota; kingdom Metazoa; phylum Chordata; order Ceratodontiformes; family Protopteridae; genus Protopterus; species Protopterus annectens. The sequence continues at coordinate 1,855,433,896 of NC_056731.1, forward strand.
GCCCTCGCACACCATCCTGTCTCAGCACAGTCCTTTTTAGTGTTTGTTTTATGATAGTTTAATCTAATTCAGCGTTTAAAAAGGTAGGGATAACATATATCACAATCCTTTCATTTCTGCTACTACCTAGGAGCACATAGCTATTGCTGAAATGTGTTTTACTATAAAGGGGCATTTAAATATTGCTTAGTTGTGATTTTACATTTAACAAAATGTAGTAAAAGCTTCCAAAAGTCACTTATAACCAAAACGAAAGCTATAGGTATGAAGTAAAGACAAAACGAACTGGTGGTACCCAGTATTTATTTCCACACACAGTCAAAGAATCGTCCACATGCTGTCACAAATCATTAACGCTTTTTTAAAAAACATCCATGCGTTTTCGTCCCTACAAACTAGGACTTCATCAGATGAATAAAAAAAAAACCCATCATCTGTATTTATACTAGTTTAAAACTAATAATCCAATAATGTTCCTTAATTGCAATTCAAACAATCAAATCAGCATTCTAGTGGGCTCATAAATATTCATTAGTTCATTTAAATATAGTATATTAAATTCATTTTATTCCTTATCAAAAATTAAAAACTTATTAATAAATCCATTAAATATATAAATATTTATAAAATCATTACATTTTTTTAAAAAAATGTATTTTATATAACTTATTTTAAGCAGGAATAAGTACTATGTTTAATAAGACCATTGTGCTATTTACAACTCATAGGGAACAGTGCCATCTATTGTCTTAAAAAATTATTGCCTTAGTGTTTTATCCTTTTTATATTTTGGCAGCCCTTATTTTAAGCAGTGGTAATATGGAAAGGTGTTCATTCAACCCTGGAAATCCACCTGCTTCCAGAGTTACTTGCCACCACAACTCTTTATATTCGATTTTCTCTTCCCATATACCACCCCTAATATCATATTTAACTTGATTCAATACTGAAAAGTGAAATTTATACCCTTCACATGTTTTGGAATGTTTAAATAACGCATTTGTTTCCTTTCCTTTTGAAATGTCATAAATGTGTTCATATATCCTCCTTTTCAGAGTTCTGTCTGTTTTCCCTACATAAAACGAACCACATTTTTGACATATCGCACGGTATACTATTCCTTCGGTGTCACAATTAAAATGCCCTTTACTTTGTATCCATCTTTATCTACTTTCCAAAAAAATCTCTTCTTTATTAGAAATATATCCACACTGATTGCACCTACCACATTTGAAGGTGCCTATTTTCTTTCCACCTTCCCTAAAGAGTTTCATTTGGTTACCACAGTTATTATTTTTATTTTCTAGAATATTTCTTATGCTACTAGAGTTTTTATAGACCACTTTTGGTAATGACTTCGGTATGTCTTCCAAGTCGGTAAGGGCAATAAATCTTTCCCACTCCTTTTGAAAAGTTCCTTTTATAGTAAAGTTAGTTGCATTATATTCCAAAACCGATGCCTGTTGATATGTACCTGGATTTTCTGATTCTTTATTTACCTTTTCATATTCTTCCTTCTCATTATTATTCGTAATCCCCTTAATAGGTTTAAATCAATTTTTTGTACCATTTACAACTTCGGACTTAATTTTCTTAATAAATTCATTGGGGTACCCCCTTTCCAGAAACAGTTGTTCCAGTAATTCACATTCCGCAGAAAGATCATTCTCTAAGCTAGTCATTCTACAACCCCTTACAAACTGTCCCTTCACTATATTCCTTTTACAATGTAAAGGATGTGCACTATTGTAGTGAAGGAACGAGTTGCAAAACATGTCTTCCCTGTGTATCCTGGTTTCTAATTCATTATTTACTTTGTAAATTTCTAAATCCAAGTATTGAAGAACATCATATGATTTTTTGTACGTAAACTTAAGAAAATTAGTAGTATTACTTATATATATATATATATCATAAATTCTTCTAATTTTCACTACTCTCTGTCCAGAAAATAACTATGTCATCCAGAAATCTATGATATAGAGACCAACAAGACTTAAATTTAGAATGTAAGACAAAGGTTTCTTCCCATTTTGCTAAGATAATATTCGCAAAGGTGGGGGCACAAGCAGCCCCCATGGATACTCCCTGTATTTGTTTGAAAAGTTCACCATTAAATATTAAAAAGTTGTTCTTTAGAACTATATCCATGAGTGCTGTACTTACTACCTTTTTATTATGTGACATAGTTTTGTCCTGAAAAACAACCTCATCAAACATTTTCATACCCATTTCATAAGGTATACAAGAGAACAAATCAATTATGTCTATTGTAACAAACAATAAGTTATCAGAATATAACTCAGTTTTGATTTTTCTTAACAAATCCCAAGAATCTCTAAGGATGGCCTTATTCTGGAGCCAAATGTGTTTAGTTTTTGTATCAACATATTTAGCTAATGGTAACGTTTTAGATCCATCAGCAGATACTATGGGCCTTAAAGGTAGATCCTCAGCACTTTTATGAATCTTGGGAATTCCAAAAATACTAGGAATTTTTGGTTTCTCAACTCTCAGGTATGTATACATTTTCCCATTTATCAAACCCTCCTGTAACATATCCTGTAATACTATATCAATTTTGTGATATGCCAGGTTTATTTCATTCCTAGAAACACAGGTGTATTTAATTTCATCTCTTAAAATTTGATTCATTTTTCCTTCATAATGTATTGAGTCCATTATAACTATCCCCCCACCCTTATCAGGTTTCATAACTCTCACTCCATAATTGGATTTTAATTCTTCCAAAATAATATTTTCTTCCATACTCAAATTAGTTTGATATTTAATTTTACTTTGCACATCTCTAATTTCCTTTTTTAAAGTCAATTCAAAATTTTTTAATTGTGGGTGTAGTGGGGGGTTGTAAATGGACTTACGTATTAAACCTTGGTTGTTTTGAATTGTTCCGTTTATGTTGTTCTTAGAATATAGTATTTCTAAATTTGTTTTCCTAAGAAACAACTTGATGTCTAATAGAGTTTTAGTTAAATCCCCTTTAATATAGGGAATGTATTTAAGCCCCTTAGCCAAAAGGCTAAAATGATCCTTTGTTAAGGAGATATTACTAAAATTATAGATAGAAAAGCCACCATACTTGTTATTAAAACCTTCAACAACTATCTCTTGGGTGGGTGTTCCTTCATTAGGGTTGGGGGTATATGTATCTAATATCTCCACCTCCCCCCTTCCTCGAAAATTTCCTTTCCAATTTTCCTGTTTGTGAAAAAAACTGTCATCCCTAACTAATGGCAGGAATTCTTGATTGTATTCATAACTTTCCCACCCTTCAAACTCTTGATCAATAGGGTTATTAACTTTCTCCCTTTTGTTGTATCCATAAAACCTCTTATTAGCATAAGGTGGCTTAGGGTAATTAGTATTATTCTCATATTCCTGCATGTCCCTCTTCAATTTAGTCATTTTTCTGTCAATTAAGTCCTTACATTTCATATCAATGTCCATCCTTACTTTATAGTACTTATCTTTTTCTTCCGTTATACTAAAAATTAAATCATCCTTGATAAACTTATCAAGTTCATCTATTTCTTTCTGTATTATCTCTTGTACTCTAACATTTTCCTTAATTATTAACTTTAAAATATCCAATCCACAATTATTAAAAACTTCCAATAATTCCTTATGGAAGTCAGAGCCCACTTGTACATTATTAGGATATTTATGTATCCTTAGTCCTTTTGGGACAATTTTCTTATAGATACATTCTGCAAGATAAGCATTTTCAACACATAATACTCTATATTGCAACATTAACTTAGAAATTTTGTCCATTTTGGTGGAATAAGAATCGGTATTAAGAGGTCCCTGAGGAGTTCCGTTGTCCACCTTAAAACTGTATTTGACTTTAAGCCATTCATTAGTCTCTTTGACTCTAGGGTCAAAAACAGTACCTGGTAAACCCGAATGAGGTATAGCAATTTGAGATGGTAACGCTAAATTCCCTCCTTCAGTGTCTTCTCCATCAATAGGACTCGATTCATTGTCGCGCAAAACCCTTGGGGTAGCTCCTGGATTAAAGGTCTCACCATTCGGTTCGAAAAGGTCGCCGGCTCCAAAATTGTTGCCCATAAGCTCCCTTTTTCTCTTGTGCTTGTGCGCATAAAACCCTTTGGTTCTGCTTCCTGTGGTCCGTGCGACATTAGAGTTAGTTCCTACCATGGTTTGGCACAACGGAGTTAACAGATCAATCACACACACTTCTCGTGCTGGGAAGGTGTTATCTTATAGTCATATTAAGCCTGTAATTGGCTTACCAAACCATGCCATCCTTATAGAGCCTTTTTTGGAGTATGATTACTCCTATGTGTGGCCCTGAAGGAATTAAATTATCTCTGCCTGTAGACTATTAGCAAGCCGATATTGACCTATATCTTGCTTGCATATTAAATGGGGCAAACTCTTTATATGTAAACATTTGGTGGCTTTCTCTGAAGCCTGTATTTTGGCTTTCTGAACGGTGCGACCTACGCTATACCCTGAAGCCTACATCCTCTCATTAGTTCCACTATCGGTAGCATTTTTACTTGCAATCTCTGCTACATGGATTCTGAAAGCATGACATCCACGTGGAGACTTGTAGGGGCTTGGGCTTAATGGTATAACTTGCTGCTCGTAAACTGCCTCCCTATAGTAGTGTCCTTAGGCTGCTAATTAGTTATTAACCCTTAGTAGCTGATTTTACTGATAAGGCAGTGTGTAAGGGCAACGGTAACTGTTATACTGCACAGATGTGGAAATACTTATAAAAGCTCCCTTGGGCAGCAGTCCTTTAATTGCACTAGCTGTGCTAGGAACTGTTTTATCCTTTCTATGTATGCTGCACTACTACAAAGTATCCCATCTTGTACAGGGTAGTCCTGCTGGCCCTCGCACACCGTCCTGTCTCAGCACAGTCCTTTTTAGTGTTTGTTTTATGATAGTTTAATCTAATGCAGTGTTTAAAAAGGTAGGGATAACATATACCACAATCCTTTCATTTCTGCTACTACCTAGGAGCACATAGCTATTGCTGAAATGTGTTTCACTATAAAGGGGCATTTAAATATTGCTTAGTTGTGATTTTACATTTGCTACTATCAAGAGTTAAGAATTGTGCAACTGCTATTTTTTACTTCTCTGATGCTGTGAAAGACTATATTATTTAAAATACAAGAAGTATTATATTGTTTATTTGTTATATCTACCTATGTCTCTGTGAATGCTTAGTATAACATGTCTAATCTTAATGTACTTTGTGCTAACTCCTGTTTCTCATAACTATCATGTTTCTCTTGCCTCCTTAAGTTACCCTGCTCTACTTGTGCTTCCAGCACTAATCTGTAAGACGCTAAAGGACCCCCTCCATTTATCAGTGACACACCTCACAGCCTATCTGTCCTACAATCCCTCTATCAAGGATACTAAAAGTATGTGTATTGAATAATTTCTGCCTGATTGTCTTTCTACTAGTGTACCACTGCTACAGGTGGTACAATATGTCTTGAGCAAGGGCAGCCAGAAGTCTCCACCCCCTCTCTTCTATACATTAATCTCTCTCTCTCTCCCCCATCCTCTATAGATACCTCCTTTTGACTAGCACCCACCTTTCCCTTGTTAGACTCCAACTGACTCCCTCTAATCAGCCTGCTATATTAGACCTGTCCACTAGGTGGCACCCTTTACCCAGCCACATCCCCTTCTTATCCCCTATTACATAGCTACTTACCTTATTTCCCCTGTTGTACCTGCATTGCTATCCAGTTCCCCCACCTTACCCCTTTACTACTTCTGTCTACTACTACTACCTTTTCTAGGCTCACTTCTCACTAGCCTTTACCACATCTGACTTTTCCAACTTACCTTAACAGATCAGTCCTGCTGATTGTCTTCTACTGATCCAGTCTCGGTTTCTACCCGCTCCGTTCGCCCTACGGGCTCACTCCGCTCCCCCCACCCCCAATTCCCACCCACTCCCAGGGGTCCTACTCTTATACTTACTAGCCACACCTCCTCCTTTTCCCATAACTCTCTACTCAATTCCCATTGGACTTCTTCTCAATTATCTCTCATCTCTTACCACTCCCCTCCAATCTCACCACACCCTCCTACCTTCACACACTCTCACCCTATATACTCCATATCCACATACATAAATCCAGTAACCAGTCCTTCCCAATGTCTAAGCCACCCACACCATTTCATGTCTTACCCTATTTCACTCTTTTACCACTTCCACGTTTTACCTTTGTCTATTTACACTCCTCCTATGAGCACCCACTCCATCCTCACATTCATTACCCCAATCAACAAACCAGCTCTCCAGCTGTACCAGTCCTGCTTAACCATGCAAACATAACATGCTCACCCAGCTACCTACTTGCCGAATATCATAGAATACTACACTTTAAATATAACACACTACATCTCCGAAGACTGCTAGTTCTATACAGCAGGTTCCCTAACCCAAACTATCTAGGACTACTCCTTTCATTAAAGGATGGTGATATTCATCCTAATCCTGGCCCAACAACAACTCCTATCACTCTACATAACCACAATCAGTCTACTAATTATCCCCTTACTAAACCATCTAACTCTCTCCTAATAGCTCATCTTAATATACGTAGCATTAACAACAAAGTAACCCAACTCCAAGCTATATTGGAAGTCTACTCCTTTGACATTATCTGCCTAACAGAAACATGGCTAAAACCTGTTATCAAAGACAATGAAATTATCCCACCTGGATATAATATCCTAAGAATTGATTGAGTAGCCAAGAAGGGTGGTGGGGTTGCTATTCTATTTAAGTCTGGCTTAAAGCTAACCACATATAACTGTAATCTACCTCTAGCTTCCAATGCTGAGATTCTCATATCTAAACATGAACTTAACAATGCCAAATTGATCTATATTATCTGTATGTACCTACCTCCTCGAAACAACAAAGACACCTTAGAAATGATCCTTTGCTGGCTAGCCCAACACCTACCTCAAGAAACCATAATCCTAGGTGATGTAAACATAGATTGGAACTCCTATTGTAGCAGCTTCCCTACCACTCACATTAACCTATATGGCTTTTCTCAAACTATTACCTCCCCTACCAGAATAAATAACACTAACAAGAAAGAAAGCATATTAGACTGGATTCTTACAAACAATCATGCTTACATCTATAATTCTGGAACCCTCCCTGATGATATAAATGACCACTCACTTACCTACATCATCAGACATAAAAACAATACTCACATACCACCCTCTATTAGAAATATCAGATCCAAAAAAAAATTTAACCCTGATCTATTCCAAATGGAACTAAGAGCATGCAACTGGGTTCCCTTAAGACACCTCCCTTTAGATGAAGCCATTAATTACTTCAATTCTACCTTCCTCGTCATTCTTAACCCCACGCTCCAACCAGATCCATTAGAATTAAAACCAGTTCTGCCCCATGGCTTTCTAATGAAACCAAACACAAACGTCATCTCATAAATAAATATTGGAACAAATGGAGAATGACTAAAAACCCTGTAGACCAACAAACCTTTAGAATGCTAAGAAATGACACTAAGAAAGCTATACTTTCTGATAAACAGAACTACTACCTACAATTCCAACAACCTATTTATAACAACCCACAAAAATTCTGGGCAAGCATTAACCAGCTACTCCGCCCAGGGCAATCTACTACTCCCAACCCTCAGAATACTGACCAGGAAAATCCCATCCAAACAGCTAATACCCTCAATACCTTCTTTACAGATGCTATCCAGACACTAGCTATTCAGCTGTCACCTAATACCTTCACTCCACCTTCCTTTACTTCAACCCCACCCCCTCCTTTTCAATTCAGACCTGTCCCAACCACATTTATTCTAAACCTTTTAAATAAACTGAAACCATGTTCTCCCTCAGCAGACCAACTGCCTTCTGAATACCTACAGTTATCTGCCAGAGCTATTGCCTACCCCATTTCCATACTGATCAATAGAACCATCACTGAAGGTCACATCCCTACCTTATGGAAAGTCTCCCACATTATCCCCCTCCATAAAGGTGGATACTCCACTGAGCTCTCAAACTACTGCCCCATTGCTCTACTTTCTCCTTTAGCTAAAATCATGGAGAAATGTATCCACAGGCAATTACTCAACCACTTAACTGATAATAACTTACTTTCCAACTGTCAACATGGCTTCAGACCATCACACAGCACTACCACTGCCATCCTTTCCTTTACTGATTGCATTAACAGTAACCACAACAGTAATTATCTTTCTTCTGCTCTATTTATCGACCTGTCTAAAGCATTTGACATGATAAATCACCAGATTCTCATAAACATACTACAATCTCTATCATTAGACCCTCTTTCCATTAAATGGTTCCAGTCCTACCTTGATAAACGACAGCAGGTAGTATTATGGCATAACACTCTATCCACCCACCTATCCATTACATTAGGTGTCCCTCAGGTGTCAATACTAGGACCTCTCCTCTTCTCCATATTTATTAATGACCTTCATCTTGCCATCCCCCAAGCCACATGCATACAGTATACTGATGACTCCACACTGATATGCTCGGCCACTTCCATCCAAGACCTTCACTCTTTTACTCAGAAGGTATTTAACAGAGTTGAGCAATGGTTCACACAGCGCTGTCTTCTTTTGAACCCCCCCCAAAAGAAAAACTAACTCCTCCTCTTCAATCCTACACAAAAGTCATCTCCTATTAATTTCTCTGTGACATCCACCAATGGTACTATAATATCCCCTGATCCTACCACCAAATTACTTGGTATCACCATCGACAATAATCTGAACTTTGACATCTATATCAACAATGCTATAAAGGCTGTCAACAAAAAACTTGGCACTCTCTATAGGATTAAACCCTTCCTTTCCCCTACAGCTAAAACTACAATAGCTCACACTCATCTAATCTCTACACTCCTCTATGCCTCACCCATTTTCACCAATCTATCCAAGAATAACTTCAGTAAACTGGAGGTGTCATACAATAACATTGCCAGATTTGCCACAGGTAACCCATATAGAACCCACCATTGCATAAACTTAAAGCATCTAGGATGGCTGGAACTACAATACCTGATTAAATTCCACCAAGTAACCATTGCCTATAACATTCTTTATAACCCTTCCAATACTCCAATTTTATCTACCCTTATCACCCCCTATAAAAATCTGAGGTCCTTAAGATCAGCAGACAAACTGCTTGTACATACCTCTAAACCTACCAACAGAGCTGGGGATTCTCTCTTCTCTAATGCTGTTGGAAAATCCTGGAATCTTCTTCCCAGTGACCTCTCCTCACTCACCTCTTTACCACTCTTCAAAAATAGACTTAAACTTTACCTTAAAACACACTGGCTATGCCCTTGTACCAAACCTGACTAGTCATCTATCTTTTCAAGCTGGGCTTTCCCTATCCATTACTTCTCACCTACTGTTATACCTTCCTATTACTATGTTTTATCATCTCTCTCTATATTACATTACTTCTATGCTCTGTGGATACTGTTTTTTAAGTAAATACTTTATCAATATCACTACAAAATTAACTTATTTTTTACTATTGACTTTACCTGTATAATGCATTGTACCTGTGAAATACATTGTTATGATTCTTGCCCTCATTGAATATCATATGCTAACCTGTATGCTGTACTACATATGTTAACTGTTGTATAAATATTTTTTTCCTATTTGTTATTGTTATTGTAGTTGTATGTCTTTGTTTATGTCTCAGAGCTTATCTCCCCAGGCCTCTACTGAAAATGGACATGTATCCAGTTAGACTAGCCTGGTCAACAAATGTAAAATAAATAAATAAATAAATAAATAAATCATACTTGTATTAAAATTTACTGAAATATAAAAACTTCATTTGTAAATATGCTACAACATTGAAAAGAGGCTGATTGTACTGCATTCACTGAAAAAAAAAAAAAAACTAGAGCAATTTTCAAAAATAAAATTAGTAGATTTTAATGGTGCTCAACTCAGCATCTTTGATGAAATGGGGAGGCATCCTTGGAAGGATTAATATCCTTGGAAAGTTATAAGGTCCCCAAAAGACAGCAATGAGGCAGATTCTATTCCCTTTACAACAGTGGGAGCAAGAAAGACGTGGGGAAATATTGACATCTCAGGTTGACTTCAGCTATGGCAAAATGATGGAAGGCCATGAAACAAGGAAACATGGCTTCACAGAAAGGTGTTCTTGCTAGATATATATAGATTTATCAAGTAACAGTATTTGGCTGCAGCCATGGTGAAGTAGAGTAGAAGACGACTCTAGACATGATCTACTTAGCCTTTGCCAAGGTTTAATATGGCACTGCATACGATGATTTGTTACTAAATATGATCACATGGGAATAGATCCTAGTGTGGCAGAAATGGTGAAGCTCTGGCTAATAGTAAATGTGGTCCACTGAGAAGAAGAAGTGCTTAAATCAGTGCTATGGCTAGTAATTTTATAGGCCATAATGACATTTCAGAAACTCTGGAAGGAAAACTGTATCTTCCAGATGAATACAAATGCATTCTACACAGCTGGTACTTTAGAAGGTACAGAAAGAATGACAATGGAGTTTACAAAATTAGAATGATGATGTATAATATTTTAGGAAAAAGAGCAGAGTGATACATTTGAATTGCTAAAATGCAGGATAAAAGTACATGGCTGGAATAAATGCATGTGCAATGGACAGTTTTATTTATTTACTTATTTTCTCTAACATTAGAGCACTGTGGAAGAATGACCCATTGCAGGCTCACCCTGGGAATTTCTTCCTGCCTACCATTCCCAATTTGTACTTACCCTAATTCTAGCCCTGCCTCTAGCCCCAAGGTGTTCACCTTACTCAAGAACAAACATTTCCATAACACTACCACTATTTAGGCAGAGTGTGTCTGAATGTAGTGGTGGGGTTTTGGTTGCCCTATCACAAAAGGAAACTGAATTCAGTTTTGATCACTAGAGTTCAGTTACTTTCTAACTGAAAACTAATGTATTCTTCCATATGAATGCATTCATGTACACACACACACACACACATATATATATATATATATATATATATATATATATATATATATATATACACAATGAAAAAGAAAGTGAAACCAGGGATGGATGGATATATAAATGAAAGGGGAAGCATGAGACATTCTCTACATATATAAATTTAATTGAATCACATGATTAAAACCAGACAATGGTAAAATATTAATAACAATAATGCAACATTGTCAAACTGATTTAATTATCATCTTAACCTTTTTGTGTTTTACTCAGGATTTAAAATCACACAATCAGTAAGACCCAGGTGGTTATGTGCTAACAGTTTAGTCTGACAGTGCAGCTCACATCCATCAAGGTTTAAATTTTTTTCACCATCCCTTCTTCTACAAAAACCTTTTCTAGAATAAAAAAGATATATATTTTTTTATTTCTGTCTCTTGTTAATATACTTGATATGAACCACAATTCTTTAGTTAAATGTTCTCGTTGTTTTATCCACATAAAAGGAGGGGCACATCACAAAAAGCAATGTAAACTAAATGTTCATCAGTGCAGTTATATTGCTAAATATTCAGCAGTGCTGTTCTATTGTTGCTTTTTACCATAAGTTATCCATAAACCATGGAGTACTGATAATAAGTTGATAAGATCTGCATACCCAACAAGTGAAAGTGTATCATGCCCTTTTACTTGAAGCTAAAACATTAATGGATTAATTGCCACATGATTGCAAAAAATGTTTTAAGTTACTACCTCTCCTGCTATAAAAACTGCTCCACCAATGATATCAGCAATATTCATATTTTGAGTGAAGATATTCCAGTTATTGCACAGTACATTTTATGGTAATCATATCAAGAGAAAAGGAATTCCTTTCTTAGTAGCTTTTGCCAAAGTACAGCTACCATTAATGCCAGCTATCTTTACCTCTGCACAATTCATTTGTTTGTATCTGACATTCCTAGTCTATAGAATATCTGATGAAACAGGCAAAATATATTTTTTCATCATGACCTCTTTCAAAGAAAGCAGGCAGTAATCTCAGAACTTGCATTTCAAATTCATTAGCCTTGCAGATTAATCTAGACATACAAATTCATTGACTTCTAGCAATATTCACTGTTAGTTTTTGCAGAGGTGCACTAGACTAAAGAAAACAGGAAATACTTTGACATTCCTCGTTGCATATTTTTGTTTGTAACCTATTCTTAAAAATAACCTTATATACCTTTGCATCAAAAAAAGCATACACTACAGAACTTAATTCAGTAGTGGTATTAATATAATGAATTAATCTGACTCACTTTGACTGCCGTACCATAAACAAAGTATGTCATGAATGCAATGCAAATAAATGGTGATTCAGTCAATAAATGCACAGTGCTGCTGCAGAATCACTTCTTCCCATCTTCCCATGACCATATTTGAAAGACATGGTGGCATTGCAGTTCCTATCAACTGTCCCATATACTTGTTTAAAGTATTTCCTTGGGAGGAAATAATTGGTATTAAGAATCAGTTCCAGCAATGCCCTCATGAAGTGAATTTGATTAACATTTCATAACCTATATAATTCAAAGTGGAAAGGGGTGATGGTGATGAGCTGGGATTGGGGTGGGGGGCTCAGGAAATAAGGAGAAACTGGGATTTTGGATGCATATCCTTAAGGAGAATATCAACAATACAGAATATTATGTTCATAAAGTAGCAGAAAGTATTCTAAGAACTAAGTCAACATGGGAATGAAGAAAGGAGATTTTGCCAATTAGGATAACTGTTATTAGTGGTACAGTGAATAGGCAAGAGGGGGCTGAAATTAACTAGAGAAAACTGGCAAAAGAACAAAAGTATTGGGAGCAAATAATTAGAGGGGGAAATGTAATTGAATGGGAAGAGGTCAATAATATATTTGGACTACAGGTTGCCTTCCCTATCAAGGATTGATATCAGAGTATAGGCAAAGAGAAAGGAACAGGGCAATCACAAGTGAAAAACTAGCACTGGTGGAGTTTTTAGTAGACTCTAGAACAGAAGCTGCTGTTAAAACAGGGATACAAAATATTGCATGGTAACTATAGGAATCAATCAGACGCGATTAGAAATGATTGGGAAGAGATATTGGATAAGCAATTCACAAATAAACAATATGGGATATATGCTTGTCTCCCAAATATGCAACAAAGTCTAGAAGATTTAGAATATTTGCTTGGAAGTGTTCGCATAGATATTTTTATCCCCTAAACACATGCTAAAGAATGTTTCCTCAAGTAGATGGCAAATGGAGGTATGATGAAAAATAGATAATTCAGAACATATTAAGACAGTAGACTATACTGCATGTGCCAGGTATTCAGTCTCAGGAAATTATAGGAAGCTAGTTTTACTTGCATCTCTTTGTTAATTGCTTTGTTCTGGCTATAGAGTGAATGCACTCAGTCATAAATTGACCTATAAATTGACTTAACTATCGTCAACTATACAACCTTGCCAAAAAACACATCAGGGATGACAAAAAGCTATATTATACAACAATGTAACAAAAACACCAAAACAATCCCCAGAAATTTTGGGGAGACATCCAGCAACTACTAAAGCCTGGACAGATCACAAGCCCAGGTCTAACCACAACAAGTTCCACAGACAGCATTGCCTCACAATTTAATTCACACTTTATCAACTCTTTACTCTCCCTAGTGAAAAACAACAGCATGACCCCCCCATCTATTCCTAATGAATTAGACAGAACTCTCAATTCCTTTTTCAGTCAAACCAATTCAAAGTAATACCATTAAAAACATTCTTTCAAACTTGAGCCCTCCTCCATCACAGCTGACCAACTCCCCAATGAATTTCTAAAGCTAGCAGCAGATGCAATCTCCTACCCTATATCTCTCATAATAAACCATTCCATTGCTGAGTAGTACATCTCCAAACTCTGGAAAGTCTCTTGTATCATCCCTCTTCACAAAGGCGGCTCCTCTACTGAGTTCTCATACTACAGGTCAATTGCTCTCCTCTCTCCCATAACCAAGATTTTTGAAAAATGCATACACAGACAACTCCTCAACTATCTATTAAGCAATAATTTCCTATATGCATCTGAAATGGCTTCAGACCTAAACACAGTATGACCACTGTCCTTGTTAGTTTTATAAACTCAGTCAACCAGCTTAGAAATGACAACCATCTCATCTTGTCTGTCTTTCTTGATATGCCTATGGCCTTTCATACAGTGTCCCACCAAAAGCTACAAAATGAGCTAGCTGCCTTAAACCTAGCTCAGCCAGCCCTCCTCTGGTTTCTTAGCTACTTAACTGACTGTCAACAGGCAGTTAAGTGGCAAAATGAATTCTCCACCCTATTATCAGTCTCAGTAGGCGTACCCCAAGGCTAAATGCTTGGTCCTTTGCTCTTCACCATATTCACCAACAGGCTCAGCACAGCCACCCAGAATGCAACCATTGTTCAATACACAGATGACTCCTCCCTTATATTGTTCAGCACCCTCCCTACCAGAACTCCTACAAACAACCCAACAGTCTTTCCAAGACACTGAAAAATACTTCTCAGGCTTTCTATTCATACTCAGTCCAGATAAAACAAAGCTTATATTCTTCACTAATGCAAAGTTCCTGATAACTCTCTCTCTTCACCATCTATGCAGCCAATATAACTAAAATTGAACCTGTCCAGCACACCAAACTCCTTGGAGCCACAATTGACAACAACCTAAAATTTGACAAACACCTCACTCTATCACAAAGGTCCACATTAAGCTAAGCTCACTATACAGAGTCAAACCATACCTAACTGAGACCATTAGACATTTCATAGCTAGGACTCATCTACTGTCTACCCTTCTATATGCCTCACCAATATTCACTAATCTCAGAAAATCAGATTTAAACCAACAAGATTCCTGCTATAACAAAATCGCAATAATTGTTTCTAACTTCCCTTACAAATTACATCAATGCACATCACTTCATAAGCTAAATTGGATTGAACTACCCAATCTCCTATCCCTCAACCAGTTAACTTTCATTCATTCCATCAACCACCATCCAGACAACTATTCAGCACTCAAAAGCTTATTGCAGCCCTACTCAAATGGCAGGCCACTAAGATCCTCCAACAAACTACTACTCAAAGTAAGTAAATCTAATAATTGTTACAGTAATTCTCATTTCTCCCATCAAATATCTAAGTCCTGGAATTCCATGCCTCAGACAATACTAAATTCTAGCAGCACATCCAAATTAAACTACTGCTTAAGTAACACTTAACCAAAAACTGGCTTTGCTCCTGCACTAATCCAGGCCAATCATTCTGCCCTTCATTTTTCTTACAACCAAAATATCTCTTCCCTTACTAAATTCTAACATCAAAACTATCCCTTCTCTCACAGAATTGCAATTTCTGTCTATCTACCTCAAGCTCACTACTGCTCCTATGTTTATCTGCCTATCTCAAGCTTCCTACAGTTTCATCATATTCCCTCCTTCTTGTACTTCACCTCAATATTGCCTTAGCTATCACTGTTTAGAACAAGTAACACTAATATAGCAACAGTCAGCCATATTGTTGTTCATATACCATACATGTTTCTCATAAATATTTACCACCCATACCATAATATTGATCTACTGATCAGTCATTTCTTTATGATGGCACAAGCTATTTCATGCTAGTTTATTTGTTAGCTTTCTTTTTTCCACTTTATATTACTCTCTCAGTTTTTATTGTTTATGTATAAACTATTTACTAGCTATATGTACCAAAGTTATATATTCTTGATTGTTATCAATTTCTTGTATTGTTTGTGCTTTTCTCCCTGGGCCTCCTCTGAAAAAGGGCCACTGGCCCAGTTGGACATCCCTGGTAAACAAATGTGAAATAAATAACAATTTTTGGGAGTGTAATGAGTTTGCAGACTTTCAAATTCCCTGCAGGCTACTCTGTCAGAAATACTGGGTTCACTGAAGCTTGCACAAACTAGTGAAAACAAAAAAAAACCGATAAGGCGGTTTTAAAACTGATACTCCGATTTATTAATTACACAACAGGTACAAAAACTTAAAGCGCTTTTCGTCTGGTTATACTCAGACTTCCTCAGAAGATAAAATGACATTAAAAAATACTTGTTTAAATACTCAACAGCTGAAAAAGTGCGGGAAATTAAATGCAATCAATTAATTGATCAAAATGTACTCAAACTTTAACCAGAATCCTTAAAGTAAAAGTACTGTTCACCTACTTTAAACAGTATCAAGTACTTTTTTAATGTCATTTTATCTTCTGAGGAAGTCTGAGTATAACCAGATGAAAAGCGCTTTAAGTTTTTGTACCTGTTGTGTAATTATTAAATCGGAGTATAAGTTTTAAAACCGCCTTATCATTTTTTTTGTTTTCAGAAATACTGGGTTAGCAGATTGGTGTAACTAAGGAAACTATATTTTTAAGCTGTAATACAGAATCGGAATTGCCTAGACATGGTAAGGCCTTGTTGAATTTAATTCTGGTGGCTGCCAAAAAAGCAATGACTAGAAAATAGACATCAAAGTCTAAATCACCTACTAGAAGTAGTGAATATAGTAACAGAGATAAAAGAACTGGAAGTGGAATCTTTAGAAAAAGGTAAGAGAAAATTACACAGAAAAACTGGGAATTGTGGGAACAATACATGCAGAATAATGTTTTGGTAGAGGGATGAGTATTAAGGGAATGCAGGAATTGAATGAGCTATGTAATATCCGATTGACAGTGAATGTTTAGAAAATTATAGGTGATGTATATTGTTTGCAACTGAAAATATGTCAGCATGTAGTATGATTGCCTAAGGCATTAGTGACAATTCAGTAAAGATGTTTCTTGCTTAAAAAAAATTACCAACCTATGTTCGTTAAAAAGTCATTAAAATAACATACTACAACCCATCTTCTTGTGATATCACACTATACATAGCTTTAAAGTCCAATGTCACCCACAGCAATCAGGTATAGCAATTCTATTTTTAATTCTTTCAATGAAATGGCAAGTATATTTAATAAATGATGGAATATTGCTTAATACTGGACTGTGGTGGTGGTGCTGCGGTAGCATTGTCACCTCACAGTAAGACGTTGTCCTGTTCGATTCTCAGGTAGAGCATCTTCTGTGTAGAGACATGCGTGAATGGGCGTACCTTCGTTGAAGGTTGTGCGTCAGGGCTGGCAACTCGGCATGTAAAAATCTACTGCCAATCATTAGCGGACCGGAGTTCTGCTGGATAAAAAAAATCAAACTGTCAAAGTCCTTCATATTCTTTTGGGAAGCCAAAAACAAAAGAATTATGGGTTGAAGTTCTTTCCAAAGGTCACACATTCCTTCAAATAGCAATCCAGTAGTGTAGAGGCCAGCTAAACAAAAAAAATATCTACTGAAAAAAAAATCATTCTCAAATATAGTTTGTTATAAAACAATGTTTGT
The DNA here is from genome assembly GCF_019279795.1 of Protopterus annectens. Taxonomy (NCBI): domain Eukaryota; kingdom Metazoa; phylum Chordata; order Ceratodontiformes; family Protopteridae; genus Protopterus; species Protopterus annectens. The sequence continues at coordinate 1,855,451,425 of NC_056731.1, forward strand.
AAGCATGATAAATAGTCTCTGTTTATAATCAAAAGTATCCATCATTGAAGGGTAGCTCCATTATCAGCAGTCATGTAATGTCTGTCTTTATCTTTAAATCAAAGTTTCTAGAGTTTTCTAACACCTTTTAAATGTTAAAATCTTTGTTTAACTGGATGCCTGCAAACCTGCCTAATAGATGTCTCACACAACTTCTCAAACACTTGTATCATTCATTCTTTGGTAAACAGGCATGTAAGTGCTTGGTTTTCTGTAGACACACACACACACACACACACTATATATATATATATATATATATATATATATATATATATGTGTGTGTATAAAAGAGAGAGGTAGCAACATGGTGTCTGTATTTGGAACATATCCAATATATAAAGAGGTTTTACATTAAAACTGGAGTTAAATTTAGGAGATGGTAGGTCTGAGAGGGAAAGTATAGGCTTTTTCCCCAAGGAGGGCACAAAACCGACAGACACTGATAGATAAATGAAGTAATATGTCTACTTGGAGTCAAAAAGAGAAGACACAAAACTGACAGACATACATAGATAGATAAATGAAGTAATGTGTCTACCTGGCAACAAAAAGAGAGCACAGTGTAACCCTAGTTGAAAGGAAAACTCCTTTAGTCAAAGTGTTAGCTTTAGTAAGTAACATGCAAGGTGATAATTGGTGGGAAGGCATACAAGCAGACGTGCTGTCAGAGATATGCAGCGATACATAGAGCCAGCAAAGAAAAGAGTACAATTATAAACAGATTAGATAAGTTCACATCAAGTCCTATCAAAAGAAGGGAAGTATGGCCTAGGGTGGGAACAGGCAAGGGGGAACGGTTTCAAGATTGAGTACCCTTAAACTTCCTGTGGTTCTGATGAGAAGACTCCAATATGTAAGCTAACGAGGGATGTTGGTTCAGAAACTGAGAGTGAAGGATCCTCCTTTCAGAAGAGACTAACAGAAAAAAATGGGTTAGGACAACAAAAGAAGTCACTACAGAAACTAATAGATGTGGGCCCATAGTCAGAAGCTCCCTAAGTGGAGTGTGTATCAAAACTAAGACAGAGACAGATGAATCTTATACTGGGGAACTAGAGAAAGGAGAAATGGAACAGAGTCATAAGCTGCTATACAAGAGCAGACAGCCAAACAGAAAAATACATAAGACTGTAGGAACAGACCAAGAGAGAGAGAGAGAGAGAGAGAGAGCAATTGAAAAATACAGAGAAACCACAAGTACTCCTGGCAGAAGAAAATTGCTTTTATGAGTAATCCTTTTTATATGATGAATTAGATGAAAGGTAAAATCTGTTCCTTTCTGTACAGGTGAGAAGGTGAAGCCTTCTGTGCCACCTTTCTAATGTGTGTGAACCTTAACTGAACCTTTCCACTTTTCTTAACTGAAACCCTACACATTACCATACAAATACCCTTCCTGTTAAACTACTACTATTCGGACCAAGTTTGTCTGAATGTAGTGGAGGGCTTTTAATTGACAGACTGCAAATGGAAACTGGTTTAATTTTATGGTAAATTTTTCTTTTGATGTTATATGCTTTCAACAAGGTGAGTTTCACTCCCTAGCTTTTGCTGCTTTTTATTCAGACACTAGCGTATTCAACCATTTGACTCACACTATTTACAAAAATTAGTTCAAACTTCAGTGGATCAACTTGGAAATCATCCACTACGAAAGGTAAAAAAAAATGACACGGAAACCCTAATGTGCATACGCCGAGCCATAACCTTAGACCATGCAAAAAAAGAACTGTTTTGTCCCCTTGTGCCTCCATGTTGGGGCTGTGTCCCTCACACTTCCTGATACTTAAATATTCTAACTCCAAGATTGCACAATACCAGGGAAAGGGAATATTCCCCAACTCCCAGTACTGTAATGATCTTACACAGTTGACGACCATCTGTTTTGTCAGTGTGTTGACAGCACAGATGTCGACTTTAATATATCTATATAAAAGACAAGCACACACACACACACACACACATATATATATATATATATATATATATATATATATATATATATATATATACACATACCACACACACACACGCACACACGTAAATGTGTGCGTTTTTGTGTGGACAACTTAAGGAAGCTAAATTATCGTATGTTTGGAAAGTGAAAAAAAACAGACTACTTAGAAAAAAAAAGTAATGCAGAATTTAAGAGATCACAGACAGACTGAGTTATTAGTGACTGAAGTAACTTGAACTTGGATCCTAGAAATATGACACTGATCTGTTAAAATGTCTAAAAATTAAGAAAACAACCTGCATCAGAAGATTTTTTTTTAAATTTTTTAGGTGGACTTTATTTGATGTTTAACTGTATAAAGCTGATACATGTTCCTGCTAAACACTAGTTATTAGATTCCATGGCACGTGGTTACCAGCATTATGTATGTATAGACATTTTTCTGTATAGCTGCAGTAGTACATAAGTTATTAAGGCTTGCATTTGGGGAGCTGTTACAAGCTACCGTGTATAAATAACAACTTGCAGAATTTCTGCTCATTATGAAATACTAAACAAGATATCCAAGATATGTAGTTTCTGTGAGTCACTCAGGAAGTAAATAAAACTTTAAAGCTAGTTATAAACAGATGATGCCAAGCTCCCAAGAAATACTCAATTTCCTAAATGTTTGAGAAGACAGTATTCACATGCCAAAGCTATGCTTTCAGCTCTCCTATTGAAGAAAAAAGTGAAATGCTGTGAAGTAACACTAATCTCATCTGCAGCATCCCCTCCCTAATAAGGTAAAATCTGACATATATGACTACAAATGATGGGGGACATGATGCATGTGTCAATCTGTATGACATTTTTATGAACAAGAACTTACCACTTTAAATTTTTAAATATGATAATATATGCAGAGAACACAGAACAATGAAGCACTTTATAAAGCATGGAAAAAAGGATATGTGAGGAAGAGAAAAAAATAGGTTATCCCCATTCTGTATATACTCCTTTGCTTTGACTATATGGAAATCGCTATTGTAAAAAAAAAATTACCTTTGTGAATGTTCATCTGGAATGTTGCCAATTTGCTAATAGTACAAAAAACAGTCGTAGCACAATCCTTTTTTATTCTAAGGAAGTGACAGAATGCATTCAAAAGAGGCAGATTTTTATATTTTTAGAGTAACGGGATTCCTAAAAGTTGTATTTCATTGTCAAATAATTTATAAGGTCCTCTTGTCAGGCTGGTTCTAGAATATGGTTGTAGCAGTTACACTGTTGATGTATCAGAGTGTGGATTTGCTGTCAGGCTGATATTGAAAAAGGATATCTTTGAGAAGGTAGTCTAGTTTAACGGAACGTCTGTATATCTGTAGCAAATCTATGTAGTTATACTTAATCAGATTAAAATGTCTAACTTCATAACTAATAGAATCCAGATAATTGTTATATATAACACTTTAAACTAGGTTTAGGGTTTTATCGAGGCATGTTATAGTAAGAAAGTCACCAAGGACCGATACGGGCTATACGTCCTGTATAAGATGTATCTTACAGATATTCTTATCAGTAAGCATTTTGAAATATATGGCTAAGCCACTGTTCTAGGGGTGGGGGCTCCATTTGTGATAGTGATAACATAAAGCAATCCATGCACTGAAAGGCAGGCCAGGGAGATAAGTGTGAGTTGCAGTGGCCAGCTCACTTACACAGGTGGGGGAGCAGAGGCAGTTATTGCTGTACTGCCTCTTATTAGCAAGGCCATTAGCATTAATGGGATGCTGGCAGGTGCCCTGCAGCATTTATGCACTGACGCATGCTGCATGCATCCCAAAACCAAGTGAGCAGGGCAGCATGAAATCTGACGAAACTCACACAATCATGAGCTGCAGTTCTTCCCATCTGATGGTAGCAGGATACATTGTGGGACTCAATGACATCAAGATATTTTTAAAAATATAAAACATATTTCAAATATAGTTTATAAATAGGAATAATTTTATATATTTTTTGTCATAAAATATACTTATGGTTTCCTTTTTTGAGTTTGAAGGTTGCCTACTAATAAGACTAGATAATCTGTGCCTGAATCTGGACAGAAGTACTGTTTTCTGTCTTCTTGTATCAAAAACTTTAATCCAGAGACATTTGTCATAATGAAAACATATTATATCATTGAGAGCAAATGAGTTGCTCATGTGAATGTCCTGTAGACATTCTTAAACAAGTTTTCCAAGAAAAATATCTGAAAACGGAAGTCAACTTTCTATCAAGATGAAAAAGAAAAAAAAAAAGCAGCAGTGTTTCACAACTTTCATATATTTTGTCATATTTGAAGAACATTTGGGTAAAATATACACTTGTGTTCACTGTAAACTGAACGTCACACATTCTTGCTGTAATGTATGCAGTGCATGTCCGTCTAGCCACATTTCAGATGAGGGAATTATTCTGTAAATTAAATTTACACTTTTAGGGAAAAAATGGGCAGTATTATTCAATGTTTAGTGCGACAGGATGATTCAAGGATGTACCAAATTCTGTTCATTAGAAGTGAATATTTAAACTCTGACAGAAACTGATTTTTGATTAACGTACAACTATACAAAGTGCGCCAAATGCAATGTATGTCATGCTGTGCAAATGCATATGAGGAGAAAATATGTGCATTCCATTCCCCTAAACTGTCTGACTTCCACCTATATTTTGCACTGATTTCTGCATAAAGATCATTCATTCATTCATTCAGTCGCTCTAATTTACTAGTTTATTGAAATTCATGATCGTCGTATAGAGAAAGCAAGTCATGCATACCTCTGCACAATTTGAATCAACAGTTCACCTTAAGCACATTTTTGCACCACGACAAGATGCTGAATCACACACTGAAAAATTACACAGATGTAACTAACACAAAATAAAATACTTGTGAGATTTCTTTTCTGGTAGATCCATTAACTGGAAACCAGTGGAGACTCATCAGATTATCTTTAAGAGTCCTTTAAGAGTCCAAAAAATGCATAGTCATACCCTTTGGGAAAAACAAGGTTACCCCTAGCTACCATATAGGCGGCAACCCACTGAGCTCAGAAGAGGTTATCAGGGATCTGGGGGACCCAGGTTGACAGTAACCTTTCGTTTGACACTCACGTTGCCAAAGTAGTTAGGAAGACCTTCTACATTGCCCACCTGATCATGAAGGGATTCACATCTAGATCAAGGGAAGTCATCGTCCCCCTGTACTCATCACTCATCAGACCAATGATTGAGTACAATGCCCCATTCGGAATGTATCTGACACAACACCTGTAGCAACTGGAAAGGCCCCAAAAATTCCTCACCAAAAGGATAAAGGGTCTCAAAAATATGTCCTATGCTGCCCGACTGAAGGAACTCCAGCTCTATTCAGTCGCTTACCGTCTGCTCAGAGGTGACCTGTGCCTGACATACAAGGCCATGTCCAACCCAGAACTGATGAACATGCTTCACCTCAAAAAATCTAGATCCCTCAGAACTACAAGGGCGGGAGATTTAAACCTTGACACGGTTATTAATAGGACGTGCTGGAGGGACAGATTCATCACCCAGAGACTCCCTATGCTGTGGAACAAAATCCCGGTACATGTAAGGCAGAGCACCTCGCTGGCTTTGTTCAAGAGAAATCTTGACCAATGGATGGGAGATCGCAAATATACCCCAGGGATTATCTCAGTGTCACTGCTTGACAGAGGCACAGCAAAATAATGGGCATAGTATCCTTCAAACTAAAGGGGTGGCGAAAGCCACAAAACTCTGGGCTAGGCTTATAAATGCCCTTGGGCAGATAGCCTAGTATGAACCTATGAACCTATGTATATCTGCATGATAACTTCCAAAGATGCATTTCTCAGCAATGTGCATCAGTCTTTTGACATGTCCAACCTATCTTTCCCACTGTACTCATGTATTAAGTTGAAAGAACCACTATCACCAGTGTGTATTAAATCATACAATGACGACAGTGTAGTGCTGCATCCCTACTGAAGTAGGAGTGCAGTGCATCTGGATGTAGCAATGCATGTAATTTGACCTTCAGTCCAAGTCCACTGCTATTACTACTATTACTACTACCACTGTTACTGCTATAACAATTACTATCACCATTATTACTGCTACTGTTAGTACAACTACTACCACTACTGCTACTTCTACTGCCACTACTAATACCATCACTGCTACTTCTGCTACCACTACTACTACTACCATCACTTCTTCTATTACTACTACTACCACTGCTACTACTATTATTACAGCTGCTACTACGACTATTACTACTACCACTATTTCTACTACTATAACTACTACAACTTCTACTACAGTCACTACTACTACAACTACATCTACTGCTACTACTGCTACCACCATTATTACTACTATCACAGCTACTGCTACTACAACTACTACCACTGCTGTTACTACTACCAGTACTGCTACTAATACTGATATTACTTCTATTACCATTACTCGTACCTACTACTATTACACTACTACCAGTACTATTCCTACTGCTACTACTACTAATACCACTACTACTACCACTAATACTACTGCTAATACCACCACTACCACTACTGCCACTACTACTACAATCAGTACTACTACTACTACTACTACCACTACATCTAGTACTGCTACTGCTACTACCATTACTGCTGCTAATGCTATTATTACAATGCTGTTATTACTTTACTAGAAGTAGTGAATCTAGTAACAGAGATAAAACAACTGGAACTGAGATCTTCAGAAATGGGTATGAGCAGACTACATAGGAAGAATGGGAATTGTGGGAACAATACATACAGGAGAGGAATGAGGTTTAAAAGAACGCAGGACTTAAATGAGCTATGTAGTGTCTGACTGAAAATGATTTGGTAGATTATAGGTGATGTATAATGTTTACAACTGGGAGTGTGTTAGTGTGGTTTGTGATGTAAAATGCCCGCAACTAGGACTGTGTCAGTGTGGTTTGTTTTGATTTATATAAATGTATGATTGCCTGTGTCATAAGTGATGGTTTAATAAAGATGTTTCTTGTTTTTAAAAATATGGCAGGAATTGAATAATTTATGTAATGTTGCTTAGGTTATATGATATATACCAATGGGATCACTACATAATCTCGAAATTTTGAAATATCGAATTTCAAAATCTCAAGACTATGTAGCTGAAACCCCTAAATACCGAAAGACCAGAAGGACGAAATTCAAAATCCCGATGTTCGGAGATATTGAAGTAGCGCTTCTGGTGTTGCAGTTTGTTGATGGATAGGTGGAAGTTCAGATAAGTATCTATGTGTAAATGTATTGGTTAGGGGCTTTAGTGTGTGTCAGTGTGTGTTCTGACTGTGGTGTGTGTGTGTGTGTGTGTGTGTGTGTGTGTGTGTGAGTGGGACTGTAAAATGTGTGGGTGTGAGTTTTCCTTGTGCGTCTGTGCGATCTCGGAGTTAGTATATTTAAGTAGGGGGGTGTGGGGTGCAGGGGGGCTTGCCCCCCTGCTTATCTGTAGTGTAGGATGATATGTTTGATTGTGGGGGGAAGTTGTGTGTATGTGTATGTGTGTGCTGCATGTGTGTTGTACGTTCGGTATTTTGAATTTCGCGCTTCTGGTCTTTTGGTATTTAGGGGTTTTGGCTACATAGTCTCAAGATTTTGAAATTCAATATTTCAAAATTTCGAGATTATGTAGTGAACCCATAACAATATATGCATAGTATAATGTTTGTAAACATGAACTTGTCAATACAGTTTGATTACTTTTATGTAAATGGAAATTTGCCTATGTCGCTAGTGATAATTCAATAAAGATGTTTAAAAAATGCTATTACACCTGCTACTGCCACTACTACTACTGCTACTATCACACTTACTACTACTACCACTACTACTACTGCTACTATCACACTTACTACTACTACCACTACTACTACTGCTACTATCACACTTACTACTACTGCCACTACTACTACTGCTACTATCACACTTACTACTACTGCTACTATCACACTTACTACTGCTACCACTACTACTACTACTGCTACTATCACACTTACTACTACTGCCACTACTACTACTGCTACTATCACACTTACTACTACTGCTACTATCACACTTACTACTGCTACCACTACTACTACTGCTACTATCACACTTACTACTACTACCACTACTACTACTGCTACTATCACACTTACTACTGCTACCACTCTCACACTACTGCTACACCACTACCACTACTACTGCTACTATCACACTTACTACTACTGCCACCACTACTACTGCTACTATCACACACTACTACTACTGCCACTACTACTGCTACTATCACACTGCTACCATCACTACTATCACGCACTACTGCTACCACTACTACTACTGCTACTATCACACTTACTACTACTGCCACTACTACTACTGCTATCACACTTACTACTACTGCTACTATCACACTTACTACTGCTACCACTACTACTACTGCTACTATCACACTTACTACTACTGCTACTATCACACTTACTACTACTACCACTACTACTACTGCTACTATCACACTTACTACTACTGCTACTATCACACTTACCACTACTACTACTGCTACTATCACACTTACTACTACTGCCACTACTACTACTGCTACTATCACACTTACTACTACTACCACTACTACTACTGCTACTATCACACTTACTACTACTACCACTACTATTACTACTACCACAGCTACTGCTACAACTACCACCTCTACTGTTAGTACTACTGCTACTAATGATGCTACTACTACTAGTATTATTACTATATTCTACATCTATTACTACAACTACTGCAACCATTATTACTACTTCTTCTATTACTATAACCATTAATACTATTATTTTGCTGCAGCTACAATTTCTGTTACTGCTGCTGGCAATATTATGACTGCAGTATTTATCAATGCTTTGTTCTTGCATTCAGCCCATTAATTCTTGCCATAGCTTCAGTTTAACTTTTTATATAAGCAGCAGGATTTAGCAGATGTTTTGAATGTGCACCAAATGATGATGTGGCATATTTTAAGAATTTATCCGGACAATTTAAACACATGTGAACTAATTCAAAAATTAGTATTGTCAAACACAAAACTGTTAGGTATCCAAATTCTTATGTGTTAGGTATTTTACTTAGAAATTGTTCCTAGGTGGAACCAGCTCACTAGTTCAGAGGCAAGGGGTCTGACTACACTGCTAGAGATCCAGGTTCAGGACTGTTCCTAGGTGGAACCAGCTCACTAGTTCAGAGGCAAGGGGTCTGACTACACTGCTAGAGATCCAGGTTCAGGACTGTTCCTAGGTGGAACCAGCTCACGAGTTCAGAGGCAAGGGGTCTGACTACACTGCTAGAGATCCAGGTTCAGCAATGGCCTTGGGAGTTCGAGGATTGGCAGGTGAGGGGCTGGGTGAGTTTTCCCCAGCTTTGATGGTAGAATAGTCTGGGTGTGAATGGAATCACCTTGGATGAGGCCCCAGTGATTTCTTTGATCCGTGGGTTGCATGGTGTATTAGGTGTGTAAGTAAAGAAATATGCTCATAACTGTGATGATATTGTATGTCACCATTCATGAAGAAAAAGCTTTGCAAATCCCCCTGTCATTTGTTCTTCAAGCATAACAGCATAAAAGACTGTACAATTACCCACCGCTCAGTAAACAGGCATGTGGGGCATTATCACAATGTGAAAGTACAGCTCAGAAATTTGCATAGGATGGCAGAAGTGATGAGACCATGGTACACCAGAAAACTGGGGAGGTTGTCATAGTCATGAAACCTGTCACAGAGATAGTTTAAAAAATGTTAGTAGAGGTATGCACATTAGCACAGTGGCTCTGTGGTTAAAATTTCTAAATCTCAGCGTGGCCTGCTGTTCCATCTAGGCTGTCAGTTATGGTTTGTGTTTTGGGTTTGTGTATTCTCATAGTTTCTGCATGGGGTTTTCTTTAGTGCTCTGTTTTTATTTCTGTTTCCAAAAGGAAAAACTATTTGACTACCTGCTCTATAGTCTCTGTGTATGCATACATATACCGTTACCTGTTAACAGCTTATGTCTGGAAAGAGTTCATGAAGGGTCTTTTCACTTATTTGGTAAACAAAGAAATAGCAAAAATTAACAGGATTGGTGCATGCCTATTCTAAACCTTGGAGGGTTGCATTTGAATCCCATCAACAACTAATTGCATAATGTATATTCCTGAAGAAATCTTCTGTCTTTTTTTCTGCCCTCTTATGCATGAAAAATAGACATTTGATCATTATGCAATAAAAGTGTAAAATTATTAGGTGAATAGAAAGATAGAAATGTCTAGCCATCTAGCTGAACATTGTACTATACTGAAAAAATTCCATTTATAAAGCAGATATTATTAGGGTTATACTTAATAGTCTAGTAAAGAAGTTCTTACCTTTTTAATTCATTTCTAATTCAGCCAGGAATGATTTAAACAGTATTGTCAACATATGAAAGAAAATATTTTTAGAACAGTATAAGAATTATCATAGTATTATACAGAATAATGTACACTTTACCCCTTACAGTTAGTGAGCAAATGTTTTAAAATCAAGGAAATGAAAGTTCTCAAATATTGGACTGGGTTTATCATAACACTGAACAGCCTGCCTGTCCCTGGAGGAGTGGTTACTACCTAAGCTGTAGTTTTATTGGCCATTTTGGGTCAATTCTAAACTCCTCGATCTCTCTCTCTTAAAACCCGGCTGCTTCATGGTTTTGGCATCTTTTCAGGCTTGCTAGTTGTTGCTGAAGCACCTACCAAGGGGAGAAAATGCTGAGAGAAGAAAAGGAGCCACTTTTGTGATTTTAAGTATTTTCTTCTGATTTTTTGTTAAGTTTTACTGCTTTGCTGCCTATTTTTGGCATTTTTCGGCTTGCTAAAGTTTATATCTGTAACAGTAACAGTACTTGGAACACATCTAGAGCCTGTTTACTACATTTCCTGTGTTGCACTTAATTTAAAATCATTTTTTTCTCTAAAAACTGCATTTTACCTGATTTTGTCCTAGCACTCAAATGTGGGGTCATTTATTGCACGGTTGTGATTATTCTGCTGCTTGTGTATCTCTGCTACCTTTAAACTACAACAAAAAGAAAAAAAATCTTGCTTTTTTCCCACTTTCTGAAAGTTAAGAAAGTTCAGTTACAGATTTGCTGTTCTGAACTGTTTGCAAGTTTCTAGAAGGCCAGTGCTTGCTTGGGCTAAAGGGAAGTCTCTGTGTTCACCAGTGGGAGTGGTTAACACTGAACAGCCTGCCTGTCCCTGGAGGAGTGGTTACTACCTAGAAGCTGTAGTTTTATTGGCCATTTTGGGTCAATTCTAAACTCCTTGATCTCTCTCTCTTAAAACCCGGCTGCTTCGTGGTTTTGGCGTCTTTTCAGGCTTGCTAGTTGTTGCTGAAGCACCTACCAAGGGGAGAAAATGCTGAGAGAAGAAAAGGAGCCACTTTTGTGATTTTAAGTATTTTCTTCTGATTTTTTGTTAAGTTTGACTGATTTGCCGTCTATTTTTTGGCATTTTCCGGCTTGCTAAAGTTTATATCTGTAACAGTAACAGTACTTGGAACACGTCTAGAGCCTGTTTACTGCATTTCCTTTGTTGCACTTAATTTAAAATCGTTTTTTTCTCTAAAAACTGCATTTTACCTGATTTTGACCTAGCACTCAAGTGTGGGGTCATTTATTGCACTGTTGTGGTTATTTTGCTGCTTGTGTATCTCTGCTACCTTTAAACTACAACAAAAAGAAAAAAAAAATCTTGCTTTTTTCCCACTTTCTGAAAGTTAAGAAAGTTCAGTTACAGATTTGCTGTTCTGAACTATTTGGAAGTTTCTAGAAGGCCAGTGCTTGCTTGGGCTAAAGGGAAGTCTCTGTGTCCCCCAGTGGGAGTGGTTAACACTGAACAGCCTGCCTGTCCCTGGAGGAGTGGTTACTACCTAGAAGCTGTAGTTTTATTGGCCATTTTGGGTCAGTTTTAAACTCCTTGATCTCTCTCTCTTAAAACCCGGCTGCTTCATGGTTTTGGCATCTTTTCAGGCTTGCTAGTTGTTGCTGAAGCACCTACCAAGGGGAGAAAATGCTGAGAGAAGAAAAGGAGCCACTTTTGTGATTTTAAGTATTTTCTTTTGATTTTTTGTTAGGTTTTACTGATTTGCCGTCTATTTTTTGGCATTTTCCGACTTGCTAAAGTTTATATCTGTAACATTAACAGTACTTGGAACACATCTAGAGCCTGTTTACTGCATTTCCTTTGTTGCACTTAATTTAAAATCGTTTTTTTCTCTAAAAACTGCATTTTACCTGATTTTGACCTAGCACTCAAGTGTGGGGTCATTTATTGCACTGTTGTGGTTATTTTGCTGCTTGTGTATCTCTGCTACCTTTAAACTACAAAAAAAAAAAAAAAAAAAAATCTTGCTTTTTTCCCACTTTCTGAAAGTTAAGAAAGTTCAGTTACAGATTTGCTGTTCTGAACTATTTGGAAGTTTCTAGAAGGCCAGTGCTTGCTTGGGCTAAAGGGAAGTCTCTGTGTCCCCCAGTGGGAGTGGTTAACACTGAACAGCCTGCCTGTCCCTGGAGGAGTGGTTACTGCCTAGAAGCTGTAGTTTTATTGGCCATTTTGGGTCAATTCTAAACTCCTTGATCTCTCTCTCTTAAAACCCTACAACTCTCTTTTTGCGGTTTTTGCACTGAGGCATGATCGGGCAGCACCGCCTAAACAGGTTTAAACTATTCCAGGCTCCACAAAGTCTGCTCTTAGAACTGTTCAAACTCTCAAAGTAATCACTCTATTCTCTTTCTAAAGCCCTGCACTTGCTCAGCTCTTATAAGGAAACACTAACTAACTAAAGCACTACACCCTCCTTGACTTTTCATAAGTATTCCCCGATTGGTCCTTCCTGATCAAGTGAAAATAATCTGATCAGTAAAAAAACAGCTCCCTATACTAATCTGATATGTCCAAGGGTCAGTTTCAAGGTTACTCTCCAGTCCAGCTGGTGAATCTGGGAATTTTGAGGCAATGTTACAATTGCCTTATGTACACAGACAACCCTCTCCTCCTTCCAACAAACTCTAATACATGTGAGAGATGCAGTTACACAGCCAAACTGGAGGCAGAGCTCTCTCAACCCAAGACTGGCACAGTCAGTCAGGAGGAAAAGGTAACCACCCACACCACAAATCCAGTCTCACACAGACCTATTGCATCTGCATACCCAACACATAAACACACAAAAACATACTCGGAGGCTCTAAATAAAAATCTGCCTAAACAGCAAAGACCTCCTAAGCAGATATCCAAGCAAAAGCCACCCATCAATACCCACGAATGACATATCTCACAAAATCAGTGTGTCTGACAGTCACAGCCTTTAAGGCCAAACAACACACCAAATACACTTGTTATAGGGGACTATTGTCCAGCACACTGACGTCCCGCTCACCAGACTGAACAAGGAGAAGGTCACTGTAAGCTGCCTGTCGGGTGCCAGGATCCGCCACATAATTCAAGCACTCAGGTCACTCCAAAGCAAGTACAAGTATGACTCCATCATTGTCCATGCTGGTGTGAATGACATGAGACATACCTCCCTGGACTACATGAAAAGAGACATAGAGGAGCTCTCTGACCATGTAGCCCTGGCTGGTATGACCCTGACCTTGAGAAGCATCTTGCCCTCACCAAGAATGATGCCACAGTATAAAGACAAAATGATCAGTTTCAACAATTGGCTAAAGTATTGGTGTCATTCAAAGGGGATCCAGTGTCTGTCTGCTTGGGATGACATGCTTGACAAGCCACGTTGCTTCGCTAGGGACGGCTTGCACCTGTCACCCTTAGGCTTTTGTATACTGGCCAAGGCTCTTGCCACCCCTATAGTGCCTTTTTTAGGCAAGGCTCAAAGGACAAACCCACCTCCATAGACAACCCAAGGATAAAAAAACTAAAGGTAATGCTACTCAATGCCAGAAGTCTAAACCTCAAGATGCACGCACTCGAGGCTCTCCTCAGTATGGAGAAAATCGATGTCTGTGCAGTAACAGAAGCCTGGTTCAAGGCTCCTGAGAGCACCCCAGCACTACCAGGTTATAACTCATACCATGCGTTTCGGCCCCAAAACTCAGACCGAAGCACAAAAGGAGGGGGAGTATCTATATTCATCAAAGATACCTACACCTCCAGGTTAGTGGCACTGCACGAAGCATCGGAAACCATCCATGTGCAACTAACAGCAGGCAAAACTGCCTTTCAGTTTGTAGCCTGCTACAGAACACCCTCCCTATTACAGGAACCCCACTTGGCATTCCTGAGAACACTGGAGAATATGAAGGTCTCTCCAAACACTATGTTATTGGGTGACTTCAACTACCCAAGCATTGACTGGGAAAACTACTCAAGCCCAAACACCCTTGCCCAACGGTTCCTTGAATTTATAAACTCTAATGCAATGGAACAACTGGTCACCACTCCCACAAGAGGGAACAACATATTGGACCTGGTCATCACCAACATGGGGACTCTATGTTCCACACCAGAGGTAAACCCTCATTGGTAAGATCAGACCATAAACAAATTTCCCTGGGCATCCATATCCCGTCCCCACCACAGCCAAGGAAATCACTGTAAAGAATTTCTCAAAAGCCAACTTTGCACTTCTCAAGACTGAGGTGGAATCCTTCAAAGCCCCTGGGCCAGAGGATAATACAGCCCAATCCGCAGAATCCTTTACAAATGCATTCTATGAGCACCTGCAGGAATGCATGGATCGTGCTATCCCAAATAAAACCAAGACTCACTCCTCCAAAAACAGGAGACTGGTCTGGTGGACCCTGGCCATAAATAAGCTATACAACAGAAGGAGGAAGCTACTACATGACAGAGCAAAATCCCAAAAAGGGAAGGCATCTCTGATTAGTATTAGCAAGAAACTTCGATCCCTCATAAAATCATCAAAGGCCAGCTTCGAAAGAAAAATTGCCCTAGACACTAAAGATAATCACAAGGCCTTCTTTAGTAATGTCAGGAACATGGGCAGATCTCCCAGATATGCTCTGAATTGTTGCATAATGGTACAAAATATACCGAACCTACAGACATAGCCAACATCCTGGCAGACAGATTCAGCGCAAACTTCTCCCCCCAAAGGAGCAAATGCCTATCCCAACTGAATGTAACCTCCCTGACATCAAAGATGCACAGGTGAAAGCTGCCCTCTCCAAAGCAAAAAACACAGCATCTATGCTGTGTCCCAGGCTGTGTCTTACACGAGCTCCAAGAAGAACTGAACCCTCACATTAAGTCACTGTTCAAACTTAGCCTTACTACAGGATATGTACCCAAAGAATGGCGTACAGCTACAGTGGTCCCACTCCACAAAGGTGGTGCCACAACGGACCCTGGAAACTATCGCCCCTCAAGCCTGACTAGTCTGGTCTGTAAAGCTATGGAGTGTATTATCATGGAACTCATAAACAAAGACATTGGGAGCCTCCAGACACTGGACCCTACCCAATTCGGCTTTGTTAAGGGCAGATCTTGCCTCTTAAACCTAGTTGATTTCTTTGAAACAGTTACCAAAGCCATAGATGAGGTTAAGGTAGTCCACACAGCTTACCTGGACTTCGCAAAAGCCTTTGACACAATACCCCCCTCGGGCATCATAAATAAGCTTACCAACTTAAATATCAACCCCTATATCACAAGATGGGTTGCAAACTGGCTCTGAGATAGAACCCACATGGTCAGAATCACAGGTACCATGTCCGAATCCAAACCAGTTACAAGTGGCATCCCACAGGTCTCAGTCCTGGGACCTCTCTTGTTCGGTATATACTTCTCTGAGGTTCAGGCTAACACGAGGGGATGATGGCTGACAAAGTTCGCAGATGACTGCAAACTGGGAGCCATAATCGAATCTCCAGCTGACACAAGCATCCTCCAAAAGGGTCTCACAGAGACAGATGCTTGGTGCCAGAGCCACGGCCTCAAGCTAAATGCTAAAAATGCATAGTCATCCCCTTTGGGAAAAACAAGGTGCCCACAAATTACCACATAGGTGGTAATCCATTAAGTACGGAAGACGTAATTAGAGATTTGGGGACAAACGTAGATAGTAATCTCTCCTTTGATAATCACGTTGCCAAAGTGGTTAGAAAGACCTTCTATATAGCCCACCTTATCATGAAAGGGTTTGTATCTAGATCAAGAGAGGCCATTGTGCCCCTCTACTCATCAGGCCCATAATTGAATACAATGCCTCTTTTGGGATGTACCTTACCCGACACCTGCAGCAACTGGAGAGACCCCAAAAGTACCTCACCAAGAGGATCATGGGCTACAAACAGATGCATCAACTAAAGAAACTCCAGCTCTACTCAGTTGCTTACCACCTACTCAGAGGTGATCTGTGCCTGACGTACAAAGCCATGTCAAACCCAGAATTAATGGACATGCTCCACCTCAAAAAATCCAAGTCCCTTAGAGCTACACACTCCAGGGACCTAAACCTCAGCACAAAAATAAATAGGACATGCTGGAGGGACAGATTCATTTCCCAGAGGCTCCCCTCACTCTGGAATAGAATCCCAATTCATGTTAGACATAGCCCCCTGCTGACCCTCTTCAAGCAAAATCTGGATGCTTGGATGGGAAATCGCAAATTCACCCCTGGGATCTCTTCTGTGTCCCTGCTAGACAGAGGCACAGTAAACTAATCTTAAAAGGGTACCTTCTGTGACCTACTTTACAGAGGCACAGTAGGCTAATCTAATAGGGAGGCGGAAGCCAATACACTCTGGCTAGGCTTATAAATGCCCTCGGGCAGATAGCCTAGTATCGACCTATGAACCTATGAACAGTTGATATATGTGATGCAGATAGCCTAGTATCGACCTATGAACCTATGAACAGTTGATATATGTGATGCAGATAGCCTAGTATCGACCTATGAACCTATGAACTGTTGATATTATGTGGTTTTGATTATTTTATACAGGAAAACTGGTGAACTGTTTCATCATGTATTGATTTTCAAAGATTCATGGCATATTATAAATAAACAGTACTCCTTTGAGAAGATCAACACTCTTCCATTTAGTATTAAATGAAATATCTGTATTGAATGGTAAGGCTAAGCTTATAAAGGCCCCAGTGGTCGTTAGCCAAGTATACACCTATGAACCTGTGCCAAATATGTAATCAATACCTTGTTAATTTGGATAACAAGATCATTCTTCATAAACAATTAGTAGTAACCAATCACTTTAATGAAATAGAAATATAAGCTACAAATTAATTTATCAGACAATAGATGAAGCTTTATTGCACTCCAGAAACTTCTAGTAGGAGTCCTTTTTTCCTTGGTTGGTAGTATTGTCAATGGTTCTTTTCCACCATCTGTAGATCGATTTCCATCTTTAAATTCCAACATTTTAAGCAATTTGTTTTGCTGAAAATTACTTTTATTTCAAGATGTTGGTGCTTGGAAAGTCATTACTGATCATGCCTTTATCATCATTAATTTTGCAACAGAACCATTTTAATTAACTTTGGCTAAGTATTTTACCAATGAACAGATGCTATTTCTGCTTCTGAGATGACAGTCTTAAGCCAAAAACTTGATTTGCCAACCAGACATCAAGCCATTAAACAAAATATATACCCCTAAGCCATGATAAATATTCCATTTTTGTTTAGGTTCAGCATATCTCATTGAACAAGACACATAAATTATTATTAACAACTGAGCATGTGGCATGCATGGCCTATGCCTGGCTATATTATAGAATACACTGGAATATTAACCAAAAAATAAATAGCAGTAAAACTAAAACAAAAATAAAGCAGAGGCAATAGCATCACGACCACCCCCCAAAAAATCTTATGCTAAATCTTCACATTAACAGTCCCTACCTTAGCAGTAGTAAATGCATATTAAATATTATCCAGTAAAGCATATTAAAATGGTAAAATAGTAATGAACATAAAAATACAAAGGTTTTCTTCACTTATTGAGACATTTTGATTGGACACTGGCTCTTCCTGAAACTTTTTATGTTTATAATGGAAATCTGTTTTTTCGTTTATTGACATATTATTTTATGATTTTTTCAGGCCTCTGTAAATAATGTACATAGTTGTTATGTTTCTTTGTTTTTTATCTTCTTCAAAATTCAAAATTGTGTTCTGTATCTTTCATATTAATGTAATAAACAATAATTTGTTTTAATAAAAATATTTAAACAAAAACAAAACAAAACATCCACAGAAAAGTTTTTTTTTTAATCTGAAAGAATTTCAGCCACACATGAAAGAATGATCTTTTCATTAAAACACATGCAAATGGCATAATTTGCGTTAATAAAAAGTCCAGATTGTATGTTCTCTAGAAAAGACATATTTACCTCAAAGTTGGGCTTGGGCTGGGATATTAAACTCAAATATATATATATATATATATATATATATATATATATATAGGTCCACTTTCTAATCTCGAAATACTGAAATCTCGAATTTCAGTATTTTGAGACCAGAATGTCGAAAGTGCAGTTATTCTAAACTGCACTTTGTCAAATCTCAGTTTCCCGAATTTGTGTTAGGTTTGCTGTGGTGTGTAATTTAATGTGTTCTGTCTCTTTAAGGGTAGTGTGGTATGGCGCCCAGTGTTCGTTTCTATATGGAGATGCAGGTAGGTGTTTCATTTTTAATGGCTTTGGTAGAAATTTGTTAATATTTAATTTTTGTGGGTTTTGTGTAGGGAGAGGTTGAGTAACTAGTAGGAGAGTATGTGTGTGACTGTTGAATGGTGTGTTTTTTTTTTGTGTGTTGTGTGTGTGTGTGTTATTAGTGAGTGTAAATATGACTGTCTGCAATGGGAGTGTAGGGCATGTAAGGGAAGGTTTGAGATTTAGTTTTCGAGTTAGTGCAATCTTGGAGTTGGTATATATAAGTAGCAAGGGTATGGGGGGGCACAGCCACCCACATGGGGGGTGCAGGGGGGTTTGCCCCCCCTGCAGAAACATATGGTCGTAATTTTGTTTTGAGTTATTTGGTGC
Organism: Protopterus annectens; assembly: GCF_019279795.1. Taxonomy (NCBI): domain Eukaryota; kingdom Metazoa; phylum Chordata; order Ceratodontiformes; family Protopteridae; genus Protopterus; species Protopterus annectens. Next base: position 1,855,470,550 of record NC_056731.1, read on the forward strand.
TCATGTATTGTTTTGGGGGGAAAATTGGATTTTTATTTGTGTTTTGTTATTTTCGATATTTTTATTGTTTGTTATTTTGTACTTTTGTGTTTGTGAGGTTTCGAGATTCTAATCTCGAAATACTGAAATTCGAGATTTCACTATTTTGAGATTAGAAAGTGGACCCATATATATATATATATATATATATATATATATAGAGAGAGAGAGAGAGAGAGAGAGAGACAATAAACAGTAAAACATGAAATAATGTCAGACTTCAGAATTTCAAGTCCAGAACATTGCAATAATAAATTGTGAATGTGCAGGAATGTCAATTTACTTGGAGAAATACTGCAAGTGAATGCATGGTAGGACTAGTGGATATGATTAGGATTGCCTTAGGGTTAGGTGTAAGATGTTTATTGTTAGGTTTATGGATATGATTAATATTAGCATAATGGTTAGGGATGGAGTTAGGATTAGTGTTAGTATAAATACATAGGGCTGGTGCAGGAGTTATATGTGACTAATGTTAATATGTATGTTACCAGAGAACTTGAGATATCAAAGCTGCAGAAAGAAGTTTTAAATTCTAGTTTGAAAATCTCATGTACATTTATCCCTAAGTCCTACAATAGACTGTTTAAAACGAAGACATAAATTGCATTTAAAGCAATTTAATGTGAATAATGTTTTCTACGTTGAATGATGACTCATTTAATAGTCACAAGCAGTGAGAAATATTTTTCTTCTGAAGATGATAGTGATATTACAAATGAGGACACTAGATTCATCCTGAAAGTGAATTTATTCCTTAGTATAGCAGCAATACTATTTAAGCTTTTTGTAAGATGCTGAATTATGAATTATTTTTTAATAATTTCAACAAAATGAACATATGTTTAACTTAAATAAACAGCTATGACTGGCTGTCACAGATTTGAGAGAGATTAACAATTTAGAAATTAAACAGGCAGATAAAGGCAGGAATGGTGATCACTACATAACAATAATGCAAAGTAAATATTTTAAAAGATACTTTACATATAAAATAGAATGGAATAAAGAGTATGAAGAAGCTAACCAGAATCATACCTCTCAACCTCGTACTGCAAGAAATCTGGATAAATCCTTACAAAATGGGGGGACAAAGGCCCAAAAATAGGGACACATTTTAAATATTGCTCTTATAAACTTAGAAAGTTGCTAGAATAACAGGATTTGTGTTACCATGCATTTTCTGAAGGATATGGAGTCTGAAACTCAAATGATTGCCATTATTTATTGACTTTAATCCTTAAATCATCCCAGTGATTTGTCAAAAAATGCCATTTTGTATGAGGGACATACCAAAAATAAGAGGCAAACATCTGGACATTCTGTGAAAATCTTTACATTTAAGAGGTATGAGTGGAATGTATATAAATTATTTAACAGTGGAATAAAATTATAATATTTTTATGATGACATTGAGTAGAAATTGAATTGTACCTCTCAAAAAACAGCAGGTTTTACTGTCTGCCAATAATACATAAAAATATATTTGTAACACCAGGAGAAATATGTAATCTCAAGTATAGGTTCATCCTTGGAGAAAAGGGAAACTTGTTAGTAAGATCTAACAAAACAAGTATTGTTGTTGGACTCATATAAAAATAGTGAACATCTATTACAAAAATAAAATTCCAGGTATAAATGGCAGAAAGAGATGCTTTGGTTTTCTATAGGTGCAGAAGATCTCTGTAACTGTATTAAACATGCTCATAGTATGCAGGTCTTGAAAAAATATTTAGGAGAAGCTCTTCCTTCACAGTACATGATGTAGTCAATTTATTTTTATTTAGCCCAAAATTATTTTTGTGTGATGAAAAAATTTATCACAACACGGGCTTACTTATGGGTGTGGTATTTGCACCATATTACGCTAATTTGACCATTGGACTGTTTAAAGTAATTCATGGTCTTTAGAAAACAAGTAACTCAGTACTTTCATTTGATAGATGATTTGTTTATATCTGAAGGAAATATTGAAGGTGCTTATGAATGTGTGCATGGGATATCCAACAACAGATATGGTTTGTATTTTCTGAGTTCATTCACCCTTTCAATGTGAATTATTTTGAGATAAACCTGCTAGGATCTGTGAGCAATTTTATACAGAGTAAAATCTGTGGGAAACTTAAAGCTGCCATAGATTTTTTGCATGGCATTAAGCATCTTTTCATCCCATCTTTTGGATACTCAACCTTATGCAAAATATTAAAGATTAGAAGGCTATGTTTCAAGAGAGATTTGTTTTTGACTAGACTCAGCAATAATAAAAAATATTTTTGCGACATGGATTTAATTTACAGAAGGTGCAATCTTTCTATTGGAGGGTGATATAACATTTGCAAACTAATACAAAAAATAATGATCAAAGGAAGCTTTATTAAAATTGGAAAAAAAGGTATAATAAGATATTTATTTATTTTGTAACCCAATATAATTTACATTCAGAAGAAGCGGTGAAGCTGGTTAAAAGATGGTGGGGGTATTATTACAGAATTCTGTGCTAAATAATCTTTTTGAAAGAGCAGCAAACATACCTTTTTATAAAAGAAGAAGGTTGTGATACATACTAAGTAATAGTTATTTGACTTTCCTTGGTGAATCTGTGATGGCTAATGAGCTGACACTCAGGTGTACCTTCCCGTGTAGGAACTATTCTGTTTCTTTCCGGACAGTCTCTTTTTGTCAGTTTTAATAGTAAGATATCTAATGCAGTAGCAAAATATACAAGCCACAGTGAGGGGGTCTATATTACGTTATTGAACGTTAATTTGTTCGGAAACGTAATTATCAACCTGTAAATGTTGAAATAGCATAATAACAAAATCCCAAAATATAGAAACTCACAAAATCAAACTGCCATAGCTGGCCTACTTCACACCCCACACCTGTGTTAAGCTAACTCCTTAAATACTAGTCAAAACAAACATAAATAACTACTATCACACACCCCGTAAATATTTTCAAGCAACCTAACTAAAATGTACCAACAAATGGAATTCACACTTTCAATAAAACTACTTATTAAAATTGATTAATATCCCTAACCAGCATAACTATAACATAAAAACAATTGTATGCTGTTCACTGATTTCACCCCCTGCTAATTATATATACCAACACCAAGATTGCACTACAGTGGGGAAAGTGGAATGTGAAGTGTCAGACATCATAAAGTTGTACTATTTTATTATAAATGTGACATATAGATATCTGCTATAAAAATATAATGTTCCTGCACAGTGAACTTAGAAGTCCGTAGACTTATTTAGTAGCTAATGACTTTCTCATGAACTAACTCTGACGCAATGCTGTACAGACATGATACGTCAGTAAATTGCAGTGAGCCAACTATAACTTTTCGAAAATGCTTATTTTGATGTTTTCAAACTTCGCTATTGTGGGCGTTTCGACATTTCAGGTCGATATTTACGTTTTCGAACAAATTCATGTTTAATAATTTAATATAGACCCTAGTGAGAGAGTTGCTCATGCACTGAAATGCATTTTTAACATTTTTTGTATAGGGGAAACAAAAATAAGCTTGAAATGTAGAATTCAGGAAAATGTAAGAGATATTTTAAAAAAGAATGTCCAGCTGTTTTTTCCCAAGAAATGTTGGAGTTGTTTTGATGATTTGAAAGCAACTGTTTTACCAAATGATTTTACTAATTTTAAAGGTGCTAAAATATTGAAACAGGCATTAGATTATGAAGAAAGTGCTAAATCTTGAAATATATTGCTGTGGTTCAGTTTGGGCTTAATTTAGACTGTAAATGGAAAGCTTTTATTAATTAACTGGTTTTGTATAATTCTTATCACTGTTCTGTTTATTGGATCTGTGAGCAATGTGTTTTATCCTCCATGAAAGGCAGAAGCCATGGTAGCAATAGAAATAAAGTTTGTACATTTGGATAGAATCATGATTTAGTTAAGTTAATTTGCTTGATATTTAAGTTTTGTCATTTTAATGCCTCCATTTCTTTTTTCTGTTCTCTTTTTAAGACATTGGATAGAGAAGGTAACTGATGCCATTCCATCTTGAGATTTTCTGCTAATGCAGATATGGTTCCTCATCTGTATACATTATTTTATTTTAATAATATGTTATAATTTTAAAAGCTGGAGAGCTGGAGAGAAGATATCCAGAAAGTGTTTGAGTGCATCTGGCTTTTTGACTAGCAGTGCAAAAAGGGAGGATACCAGACTAAAAATCTAGAAGGGCATCATTTTCTCTAGTGAAAGACAGGAATGAGAATATGTGTGAAATGAAGGCAAATCTGCTATCAAGTGGTCAGTAGTAAGAAAGAGAAAGGTAAGGCTAGAGTGGAATCAAAGTTGGACAACAAGTTAGAGGCATCTCTAATGGTACAGAGGGATGAAGACTTCACTTCACACAGGTTACCTGAGCTTGTCTGGTGGCTGAGTGTTTGAATGAGTTGAGATGGAGAATGGTCATGCTCATCTTGGGGGAATGGAGTGCACTGAATGTCTTTCTCTTGAATCCTGGTAGAGGTCAGATCTAGGAAAAGTCTGTGAATAGAAATATGTCAGTGAGTTGAGGAGGTGTAGCTGCTCTAGGGCTTAACACAGACATGCTTTAACAGACCATATCTCTTGGGGCATCAGCACATGGAGGAAGGGGTGTGGCTTAGAAATCCCTGTTGTCAGTGTCTGTGATGCAGGTGGCTGCTAGCTCTGCTCTGTGGATCATCTGCCCAACTACCAGTGATGGCCTCATCTTGGAGGTACCACCAGTGTCAGGTCACATTAGTAGGGAGCAGGATCCCCGCAGATCATTTAAAGTTGCTGATGGTCAGCTTGGCAGGGAATCAAAAAACAGTGGCCTGCAGGTATGGAATACTGTCTGGAATACTGTCCATTTGGCTTCATGATAAAACTTGTGGTTTGCACAGAAAGAATATTTTATACACATGGAGGGTATCCATGATGGGGGGTTTTCAGTTGGTCTAATGGTTAAGGTGTTCACCTCACATCACAAGGTACAGGGTTTAATTCTCATCCTTGAAAGGGAAATTGGCTAGGCTTAAAATGGCCCAAAAGGGCAGCTAGTCTATTTTTTTATTTATTTTATTTTACATTTGTTGACCGGGAGAGTCCAACTGGATTACAAGTTCATTTTCAGTGGAGGCCCGGGGAGAAAAGCTCTGAGAGAACAAATTTTTACAAAACATAGTTTTAAGGACAGACTTTTGACATACAATTTCCATAGAAGAGACTTTGACATACATATTAACTAACAGATAGGATATATTCGTTCTCTACAATATAATATTAAATTTTAGAAAATATTCCTAAGTTTAGGATTCCTGTGATAGATTTACTATCAGAGTAAAAGCAGAGAGATTGTAGAATAAGGCTCCGAGAGAGAGACAATGCTTGCTATAGCTGAGAAGGATAACAAATTGATTTGCCATATGTCTCCGCCTGGTTTTAGTTGAGAAGGATAACAAATTGATTTACAGTATGTCTTCTCCTGGTTTTAGTTGCTTATGGAGAGCTCAACATTGCTGGGGTTGTTTTCTCTGACTCCTGGAGAGATGGGATGAGCAGTAGATTAACAGTCCTAAGTGGGTACAGTACTATGATTGGTTGGCTTAGCAGAGTTACTTAAGTTAGGTGAAGTGTTCTAATGAGACATTAGCCAGGGGGGATACAGGAGCACAGTTGATTATTAAAAAAGTGAGTTTTAACAAGTTTCTTGAACTGTGATGGGGAGTTGTTGTCAGTTATGTGGGCAGGAAGGGAGTTCTAGGTTTTGCTATACAGTGGCTGTAGACAGACTTACCAGCTTCATTGTTATGTTTGGTTACTTTGAGAAGGTTTGTGTGCTAGACCTCAAGGTCCTGGTGGTTGTATAGGGTTGCAAAAGATTTTGTAGGGCTGGGGTGTTATCAGAGTTATGTATTATTTTGTGGGCTAGTGATAGTTGACTGAGTTGTAGTAGTAGTGGTAGTTCTAGCCAATTGAGTTTTTCTAGGCATTCACAGTGATGTGTTCTGATGGGAGAAGTTGTAGCAAATTTGGCTGTCTTATTATAATAACTATCAAGTTTGTTTAGGTTGGATTTGCGGAGATTTGTAAGCACGGTGGAGGCATACATTAGGGTGGATAGTAGGTGAGTCCTCGCTATTGTGGTTTTGGAGTGGTCAGTGAGGACGTTTTTATTGCAATACAGTAGGCCAAGTTTTTTATGTTATTTTTTTATGGTTATAGAAATATTTAGGTCAAAGCTAAGGTGATTATCTATTTCAACCCCTAAGAGTTTGGTATGATTTGTGGGGGTGATTGTGGTCTTGTTAAAGGAGGAGATGAAGAAAGAATCAGTGGGAGGTGTGGCTCTGTGGGAGCTACAGAGTACCAGCTTTGTTTTACTTGGGTTCAGAATGAGCCTTTGGTTTATAATCCAGGTTTCTGCTAGGGAAAAGCATTCTTGTGTTAGGGAGTGAAGGATGTCAATTGATTTGGCTGCACATATTATGGTGGTATCATCTGCATATTGCACTATTGAGGCTTTAGGAATACTGTTTGGGAGCTGATTGATGAAGAGGGTAAAAAGAAGTGGCCCCAGGATGGAGCCTTGGGGTACTCCGAGGGAGACTGGTAGGGAGGGGAGAGTTGGTTTTGCCACATAACAGCTTGTTTCCTTCCATCTAGGTAGTTTTTGAACCAGCAGATGGCAGGGGTGGTAAGGTTTAGAGTTGCTAGTGAAAGAAGGAGTTTATTGTGGTTAACAATATCAAATGCTTTGGACAAGTCAAGGAAGGTGGCAGATACAAGGAGTCCATTGTTTCTGTGAGTATTAACAATGTTGGTGAATTCTGTTGTGGTGGTGGTGCTATGGAAGGGTCTAAAGCCATGTTGTTGTGTTGCTATTAGATTATTTTCTAGGAGATATTTCATTAGTTGCTTGTGTATTACCCTCTCTAAAATTTTAGATAAAGGGGGTAGTATGGCTATAGGGCGGTAGTTATTGAGTTCCAGGGAGGTTCCCCCTTTATGTAGAGGGATGATATGTGATATTTTCCATAGCTTGGGTACTATACACTCGGTGATGGATCTGTTAATTAGGATGGATACAGGATATGATATGGCTTCTGCAGCCAGGTGGAGGTAGGTTGTTTGCAAGGGTCTGGATAGTTTCTGTAAAGTATTTATTAAATTGAGTGGGGATGTCTTCTTGGATGTTATCTATTTTTTGGAGTTGTAGCCTAGTACTTACCTAAGAACAGATAGCTTTCTAAGAAAAGGTAATGTTGTTCTTTTAAGGGCAATGGTCATTAATCATATGAATTTATTAGTCCTACAGTGAAACAAATTGAATGAGCTATAAGGTTTGGTCAATTTCCTGACTGGAAAGTTGATCAGCTAGAAAACATGGCACACGAGGAACATAGGTATCTCAATGGCTAGCTAATAGAAAGGAGGGAGGTGATGTGAGAGTATTTCGAAAATTATTTTGGGTTGTTGCGAAAGCCACCTATATTGTCCTTTCAAAATGGCAAGTCTCACACAGTGGCACGTACTCATTTTCTTGGCAGGAAGCAGCATTTCATTATTTGGTTCCAAGAAAAAGGGTGAAAGACAATGCCTTCTCAGCTTTGCCAATTTAAATGCTGAGCTTTCCACAAATGGAGAAAAAGTATCAGTAAAACAGGAGTTCTCCATCACCATTAACAATCAGCAGCAGACGCATGCCAATTTGCTGTAGAAGTAGGGGCTAGTGGGTACATATCTTTCTGATGTGTTAATATAGATTTGGAAAATAAGGTGATGGGCCTTTCTCTTGAGAGAGGAAGTTGCAAGATATTTTAAAACAGAAGTAATGGTGGTTAGGCTCCAGAATGCCCTGTCTGAGCATATGGAGAAAAATTTGCTTGAGATACAAATGTCAAGCTGGAAGGAGACAGATTGATACATGAGCCAGACCACCACAGATGACTAGCACAATTTCAACATGCAAGTAGCTGAGAGGCACTGAAAAACTGAATCACAAAGAGTTACTGAAAAATAACAAAGTAACAATCCAGTAGGATAATCAGTGACTAACAGTTAAGAAAGCAGAATCATCAAATATAGATATTGTGACTGAGGAGTAAAGGGCAAAACAGCACTGAGTATCAAAATAGTTACACACGCATTGATTATAGTGTCTTATGTACAGAATGGCATAGTGTTATAAAATATCAAGACATGCATTAAGGGACTCTAGCAATATGGAATAAGGACATCTAGATCGTTCCCATGTTAGAAGGAGCAGCTAACAAAAACGAATTCCAGCATGCGTAAATATGTTAACAATATAGGTAATCCATAGGAACTATAAAATGAGGCAATTCTGGGTACGTTGCTGGTGCTGAAAAAAAACACTCCTGACAAATATCAAAGACTGAAGCAAAATTAATTAAATTTGTGAATGTTAATGATGGGTTGCCTTAAAAATAGGGCCCATTCCTGTCACAGTAAACAAAAATGGAGAAATAAATAAAATGAATGGAAGGCAGGAACTGCACTGAAGATAATTTAGAAATGCTATGGGAGGAAACGCAGTTTGAGTAGAGCTGATAAGTAACATGTGAGAAGAATGAGAGATGCCTGCTCATGGAGAGCCATGAGAACAAGTCAGAGAAGCAGGCAGTAAGACATTGTTGGCAGATAAATCTGGCAGTTGCTTAGCATGTGGTGTAGTTTAATAAATAGCACTAGAGTACCCTCGATAGCAAAAGGGCTGAAAAGAACTTCTGGTTTTGAGGAGAGGAAAAGCAGAAACTAAGAATGGCCTTCATATCAGAGAATGAGACAGGTGAAAATAGTTTAAGAATGAAGGAGCAGTTGCAATGGGAAAAGTAAGCTGCAAAAAAAGTGGTGAAACTCAGACTGTGGATCAGTGGTAGATGGCAGTTTTATGAAGGGGGGGTTGGTGTGAGGGTGAATATAAAGACTCAGCAGGTGCATCTTGCATGTTTTTGTGATGGCTTGCAGGCCTGTGTAAGTACAGTATGTTGCTTCAGTTGCAGAAATGATTCAACATTCCAATATGCAAATCATCAGTCATCAAAAACAAATCAGTATACAAAGGAATAAACTACCAAAATAACAGTAAAAGCAGTTTTAGTTGTAATAATGAACTTGTGGATATTAAATGAGAAGGAAGCATGTCTTACAGTGAGAAATTGAAAACAAAATTGCTGCAATTCCCTTCCTTACTACCAATCTTTGTAATGTTGTCTTTTTTTCTTATCAGGTGCAAAATGCAATATTTCACATTCCCACAATCATTTTAAAATAACTCACTTTCTTGTAATGATGAAGTACAATTATCTAAATGAAGATCAGCTCTCTGGAGTGTTTAGCCCATCTACTGGGGTCAAGAGTTTGTATGCTGAAGGGGTCACATGACATAATGGTGGTTGCTGAGTCCAGGGAGCACTGTCTGTAGTGATCGAATAAGGTGGGACGTTAATGGGAGTCAGCTGGAGCTAGAAGTATTTCATGCCCATTTTGCCACAGTTTTCATATAATCTGTGATGATTTCACCTAATCTTTCCATCTATCTCAAATAACATTTTAAAATTTGATGATGAAGTTCAAAACTAAATGTTTTAGCTTAGCCCGGGTAAAATCTGTATCCCATATCTACTAATTCTGCTGCTTGCAGGACAATTTAGCTTAGCATGATTACAATTGTCATTTCATTTAGTGTTTTGTGTGCTTTAATGATATATTCTTTTAACTGAGGAAAGCACAGTATCTAACAGCAGTATCACTTCACCTGTACGCAGAAAAAAACTTTGCACATGCAGGCTGTATTAATTCTACCATGCACAAACAGCTTAACACCAGAGGCTGTATTATTTCAACAATTCACAGAGCGTCTAAGCATCCGGAATATGTATTAACTCTACCATGCACAGAATAGTTTAACATGTGGAGATCATATTATTTCAAAAGTACACAGAAGATCTAAATATCTGGAAGATGTATTAATTCCTTCAGGCTAATGCACATATGAAAAAAGATGATTAATACACCCATAGTGAAAACTTAAAGTTAAATATAGGCATGATAAATATTTAACTTTATTTAACTTGATCACCAATGTAAGTGGAGCATCAATACAAAAGTGTTGTTGAATACCTTAGGATCCGAAGGCCATATTTTTAGTCCTCCACAATCTTCTAACATCCCCTTGAATGTGTTTTTTCATACAGTAGAATAATACTTTACATTATGGCATCACTTGCTAATGCTCTGATCTGAAGAATATTGGGTAGGCAGGCAGGGGTTCAAATCCATTGAGGTTTAATTTGTAGCAATCTGACAAATAAGCTTAACCTTGCAGTAAATATTCATGATTCATGCATAGAATAAGAGTTAGTATCTCTATATGACATGTTGTCATAGATGTGTACATTGTCAATGCAGTGGGGGTCAGGTTTTAGCCCCTTGTTGTTTGGTATGTTGTTTTGCACTGTTCAGTTTTCAGTCTTCAACACAGTTCTAACATTTCTCTGAAAGGTGTGTATTCAGACCCCCTTCAGTATACATTCTTTTGTGACTACTCTTGCCAATGCTCTGATCTATGGAGGGTCTTATTTATGGGTAGGGGATGTGAAACCAGATAAGTCTATTTTTGTCATCCTGCTGTCATGTGCTCCTCTGTCCAGAAATGCGTTTTACAATCATTTTTTTCTTTGAGTCATTCTGTGTCATACCTTGATAATACACTGTTCTGGAGATTATATCCTTAAAGAAGCCAGGGGGTTGAACCCAGGGAGGTATGTTTTTGGTGTCCTGCTATCATGTGTTCCATTCCCTCTGAAATGTGTTTTACAGACACCATTTCCACCAGTGTTTATATGACATGCCTTGCTAACACACTTCTCTAAAGCATATCAGTGACATTGGTAGGGGGTTCATTTCCATTCATATATGTTCCTTTTTTCTTACTATCATGTGTTCAAGTCTGCCAACAGTAAACAATACTGCCATGCATGTGTACATAATACGATGGAGGTTGGCACTTTCTGACATAATATATTTCTGGATTCTTCTGCCATTGTTGAGGTAGGAAATTTGGATTTCCTCACTTGTGTTGTACCTTCTGTTTGCTTCACATTTTTATCTCAGTGCAGTACACTCCCATTTCTAAACTATGCTATGGTAAAAATGGATAGGCACATCACACACATGCTAAAATGAACTTATAGTTCAAAGTCATCTTTTTGCAGTCATTTGTTGTATGGCAGTTGGCAAGAGCAGTATCAGTGGCCAGTAGTAATCAAAGAAAAACGGTACCCCATGTTCTATGGCAAAATGAAGGAAATTCCTTAGTATGAGTTAACCAGTCATGCAAATGAGCCACTATTCACTGTGCAATCCCTTTTGAAATAAAGAACAGCTACTGCCATTTTTACTACAGTGGTTGACGGTTTCACATTCCTTGGATGCTGTATCTTGTTTTAAGCCTTTTCTGTTTGCAGTCTGCTCATTTGATACACTTGCAAGATACATGAATTTTATGACCCCTTACACTCTGACTGCTCTCTGCAGTGGCTCCCCTCACCAGTAAACCTCACCAGTAAACTGTGGATAAACCGGCATGTGGACTGATGTTCAGGATGGACTCCCCTCAGGGTAATATATATTCCTTTTTAATGGCATTCACAGTATAGCAGAGGTCCACTGATGACACTCTGCTGTTGTCGTTGTGTCATTTTATCTTTTGTTCACTGGGAAAGGCCTGAGGTTGTATTCATACCGACTATGGGAAAATAGCGAGTGCACTAGGAGAATTCATTACTCTTTGCAGTAAGTGCCATGGGATCTTTTATATCCACTTGAGGGACCATCATCTCAGGCAGATTGGACTTCAGTTTAATGTTGTATGATATATTTTTGGCAGAAGCTTAATTCAGGTTAGCATATCAAAGTGGATGCAACACAAGAGCTGTCACAGATTGGGCTGGAGTTTAACTCATTCATACTTAGCAGCATTCATTTAATGAGGTGTCAGATATCTAATGACTGCTGACAGGAGAGCAACTGCCTGAAACTTGGAGCAACAGTAAATTTAAATGTGAAAAAATATTTTACATTAACAAGTAAAACAGATGTTAGCCATACTTGTTCAGCTTTAAAAAAATCTTATATTTATTCTGCTTAATTGCAACAATACAGTAAAATCAATTGCATGATTAAGCTACATTATAACAATAGCAGGTCTGTCTAAGGACTGCTTTTCAAGTGATACAGGCTTCAAAGGCAAAGCAGCACACCCAACTAGTGCTGCAAGCATGGAGCATAACTCAGCACAAGTGAATTTTCATTAAAATGTGTTTTTTGGCAAATTTGGAGGGGCTGAAGCACCGGTTGTCCCATTTGTGCTATGCTGATTTATAGCCAGTTACAACAATAAATTGCATCACTAAAATAAGACAGTCATGAAAAATACTGAGCTGACTGGTTTTAGATTAATTTAATCCAGGATTAAAATAATTGCCCTAAAATAACATCAATTAAAGAAGAAAAAACAACTATATAGATATGAAAGTTTAATGTCTCCAAACAGATCAATAAGTAGTGCGTAGTGAAGGGGGCAGCTACTCTGGGCTCAAGCTATGAATGAATGAATGCCCACAATGTAAAATCAACCATGACTGAATGAACGCCCGCAATGTAATGAAATTGTAATGTGAGCTGTAGTGGCTGTCACTAATTCAGTAACTGCAGCAATGCTTCTCCATATAAAGTCCGAATTTTATTTGTTTGTTTGTTTAATTATTTATTTAATTTTTGGCTACTCATGTTCAGAGGTTTTTTTTTTTTTTTTTGATGGGGCACTAGTCCAAGGACTGCTCAAGGTACCAATTTACCTAGTTATTGTTCTGTGTCTAAACACCTTCACCTTCACCCATAGTTATTAAACAACGCTCACAACATGAGGAGGATATTATCAAAGGCAACAGGATGATTCGTAATTGATGTAATAGGGAATGACATTTTTGGTCAAGGGACTTTAGCCTCTGTAAAACAATTACTATCTACTTCTGGAACTTATCTAACTGTCTTCCCACATTCCATCCCTTAGCTGTTTCCACCTTCTGCAGTTTGAGTGCACATAAGACAGCGGTCATGGCAGGCCACTGGGGAAATCAGAAGGAGCTGAAAACTGTGATAGAAGTGAAAACAGTAGAATGGGATAACAACTTCATGAATCCTGGAGGTGTGGTTGTGGAGAAGGGAAGTTAATGTGGAAATCAAAGCTAAATTCAGAGGTGCTGAAGCCTGCTAGTGAAATGTGTTAGGGGTTGTGTGTGCGACAGTCGTACATCAAAGAAGCCGAAAAGCACATAATAAAAAACAGTGGTAAGGCCAGTGCTTCTGTATGGCACAGAAACTTGGACAGTGAAGGACGATCAGCTGAAAAAGCATGAGGTGGTGATGAAGGGCATGAAAGGAGTAGTAGGATATAGGCTATTGGACAAACACGGAAATGAGGATGTCAAAACTGAAACCAAAGTAATCTTAATTGCAGAGATCAAGGAGTACAGATTACAGTGGTTCAATCCCATGAGAAGAAATGTAGAACATGAGTTGGTAAAGCAGATTTTGGAGAGACTAGAAGCATCCAAGAGAAGATAAGGACATCCAGCCAAAGATGGACGGAATGCATGACAGAAGGCCTGTGCCAGTCAGGCATGATTGCCAAGGAAGGTAGGATAATGTGTCTGAATCAAGAGATGCAGCAACAGTTGACATGACACCCCAACCCCCTACATAAGATGGGAAAAAAAGGAGGTTGAAGGTGATGACAGTGTGTACACATACATATATAAATACAGACTAAAGACGTTCTTTAGAATGATGTCAGATAGAGCAAGACAGTCAACAATGTCATTTAAAATAGCCTTGATGTTGCATTATGTAACACTCTCCAAAACAGATAGTCCCCTATAGTTTTTCATCTTAAGCAGGTTTATTTACATATAAAATTAAAGGATCTGCCTCTTGCAAGCAAAATAAGGGGAAAAACAAAACAAACTCAGTGCATTGCCATGGTCTTTTCATAACTAAAAAGCAGAACATTACTTACAAAACTTTCAGTCTTGTTATCCATTCCAGCAGGTGTCTCCAAAAGTTCTAGAAATAAATAGTTATGCAAGGCTTTATATGCAGCACGACAGCCCTCATCCCTTTTGGTGTCAGGGATAACCATTTAAAATTTTTCCATATAATAGCACTATTTGTGTTTCTTTTTTACTCTTTGGTGACTCCTTCTAGCTTCCTGTCTGCACCCAGAGGTAAAGAAGTCTAAGTCTTAGTAAGGTAATGGGCATGAAATACTTCTAGCTGCAGGTGACCCCCATTAACTTCCCACCTTATTCTATCCCTAGAAACTCACTGCTCCCTGGTCTCAGCAGCCACCGTTACATCACATGACCCCCTCAGCATACAACCACTTGTTTCAGACCCAGCAGATGGGTTATATACTCCCAACAGCTAATGTGCATTTAGATGGTTGCACCTCAGATGATGTTTCATCCTAAAATTGTAGGAGTGGAAGGTCAACACCCAGGAAGATATTTTAAAGGTGCTGTCTTTTTGTGAAGAAAGCCACAGATGAGAAGTATGGTCCATTGTAAGTATAAATTCTTTCCCCAGTAAATAATATTTGATAGTGATGTGTATATCCTGATTGTAAGATACTCCCCTTTATTATCACTGAATAGTGTCTCTATGTTTTGCTGAGTAACATATGAGATGCCCCCAACACACAATCTAAAAAAAGACTGTACCTGTGCCTAGCACAGAGGTGTTATATGTACCAAGAACTGTCTGGAAATGTTTGGAGCTTTCAGGATTTGTTTCAAACCTAGCATACTTAACTGTCTAAAGAGTTATTCAGTTACAACTGTAAACGCAACTTTCAAGGGACCCTTACTCTTAGTCAGGTCAGTCATGGGACAAGCAATGGTAGTAGAATCATGAACAAATTTATGATAATGGCTAGCCAGGCCTAATAAATGCATGATCTCTTTTTTTAGTTGTTGGTATGGGACAGTTTTGTAATGCTTCATCTTTTCAGCCTGTGGTTTTATAATCACTTGACCTGTTACATAGTCCAGTTAGTGGGCTTCTGCTATGTCTAATTTGCATGTAGAAGGAATAGCTATCAATCTAACTTTACACAGAAAATTCAAAATGGCTTGAACCTTAGTGAGATGGATTGCCCAGTCTTTAGAAAAGATTGCTATATTGGTCAGATAGATTGGTATATATTGGGTATGGAGTCTAAGAATTTTATCTACTGGCCTATGGAACATTACACATGTTCCATGGGGAACAAAAGACAGAACTTTGTAATTGAAGAGTCTATCTTCTGTGGAAATATTTTTTTTCTTAGCTTCTGGGCCTAATGGTATTTGCAAACAGGCTTTAGTTAGGCCCAGAGTAGACAGAAACCTAGACCAGCCCAGTTTTCAACCAGTTTATCCACTTGATGTATGGGATGTGATTCAAATTTAGATATGATTTTTAACTGTCTGATGCCATTGAAATAACTTATAGACCTGCCACACTTGGGAATTAATACAATGGAACTATTTCATTCACGTCAGGATTCTTCTATTACCTCAGGATTAAGGTTCTATCATTCAGGTCTGAGAGTGTGTCAGT
The DNA here is from genome assembly GCF_019279795.1 of Protopterus annectens. NCBI lineage: Eukaryota > Metazoa > Chordata > Ceratodontiformes > Protopteridae > Protopterus > Protopterus annectens. The sequence goes on from NC_056731.1 coordinate 1,855,486,282, forward strand.
ATGTTTGTATAACTGAATGTCATTTTGTATAAATATACTCTGTCTCAATCATACATTGTAGTTTGTGCCATTGCGTCATGACTGCAATATCCAAAAAATAACAATCGGGTCTTCACAGAAAACAAAACAAACACATCAAGCTTATTGAAGGCTTTCATCCTGTCTGTTTTCCATGGACTTCTTCAGAATATCAGGTGTGACACTCCAACATCATTACATGTTAAATTAAGATAAATAATGTGAAAATTACTAAAAAGAAACCTTAATCACTTAACATTTGTTGTTTACAAAAACACTTTTAAATGATCTGTAAAGTGACTCTAAAATGTGGATATAGAAGTATTTTAAAAATTATGACCATATTAAATTATAATTTAGCTGCTTTTAATTAAAAAAAAATGAAATACAAATAAAAACATTCAATCCTGGAAACACATTGGAATTGAATCTTGGTTATTTTATCGGTTACTCCCCCTTATAGATTTTGGGACATTTTCCAAAATAAAAATCTCATATTTCTTAAAATTAATACATAGTAAAAACATTGAAAAAAACATTACTGCTATCCATTTTTATACTGTAGACATGTTCATATATTTTCTATTGGAGTATTTTCTCACTTTTACCTCCATAATAAGTGTCACGTGTCTGGCGGAATGTAATGTTAACCACTCAACTGGTGTTGCAATTACATGTCCCTGGTGCACCTATCACCCTAGGCAAACTTTCACGACTACACTGGGAAAAAATGAAATTATGTTTACATCTGGCTCACTTTTTCATATAATCTATGTTGATTTTAATCTTTCCATCTCAAATTACATTTTAAAATGCAACCTCCCTTTATACACAAAACAAGTATGGGCTGGTAACTTCTTATTCCAATCAGAATGACTTAACAAAAAGGTCAATGTTTAGTTATAATATTCTGGATTTATTTACTATTGATTGAATAACTAACAGTAAAGGCACTTCCATTATCATCGCTTAGGGTGCCTCTGTACTCTTCATTTTTTTTTGTTAGGAGAGACATTAAAATCAGTTTGAAACCTAAAAACCTTCTGACACTTTTTCCTCTTGTGATTTTAACAAAGTTTTTTCATGGTACCCCCTCTCTTCTTGAACATTTGTGTATGCATTCTTAATTTCTTGAAGAAATTCTAATCTTATGAAACAATGTGTGAAAGTGTCACTATTTAACCTTTTTATATTTTTCTTCAGTATACAGGGGTGACTATTACTAAAATGTAAATGAGAGTTTAAAAAGGATTCCTTTCTAAAAAAAAGTAGTTGAAAAAATGTTAAGCATCTTACTAATTTCAGTGTCTAATAAATTAATATGTTCTCTAGATGTCTGGTAAGTGAAAAGGAAAAAACTGGGTAGCGGAGAGTAAATATTCAAAACATGTACTCAGCAATTCTTCAGTTGCATCTCTTATGAAAAAATACCATCTAAAAACTTTACATAACATTTATTTAAAAGTCAGAAATACAAATACTTATATGAATATTAAAGAATAGAGGGTACCCTGAAAGTTTATTAAAATCACTAGCAGAAGACATAACTATTAAGTGTTTTTCAGATTTTAAACCAGTTAAAAACTTAGGAATGCAATGACATCCATATTGTTGTAAAACTGACAGCCAAATTCAATAAATCCTACACGGTCCACTTAGCACAGAGTTTTAGGTTAAATAAATGCTGTGTAGAGGTGCGCACCACTGCGCAAACAAGGGAAATATTGTGGCATGCTAATTATAGCATAAGCAGCTGAACTGCATGCTAATCAACCAATCCAATATGGTGGAGCTATTCAACAAGTTATAAAACAACTGTGTAGACTCTGTGCAGGTTTTAACTGTGAATTCCAAAACCTATTGGAATACAGCCACAGAAAGTAGTCTACACAGAAAGAATGTTTGGGGCTGCCGCTGCTTTATTCCATTTGTATGTGCAACAAGCTGAAGCCTATGCTGCTGCCTCTGCCAATAGACCTAGGCCAAGAAGGAGACGAGTTTTCAGCCCCGTTTAACTTTTCACAACCTACATGATGTGAAAATTGTAGAACACTACAGGGTGGATAGGAACACACTACAGGAATTCTGCAACCTCTGTCATCCTCAACTCAGAGCTGGGGCCAACCAAGGGGAACCCATCCCAGTGGAGACAAAGGTATGTATAGCATTTCGAATATTAGCTACAGGTACCTTTCAGAGACCAACAGGGGACATGCTGGGAGTATCAAATGCATCAGCACCCAGAATCTTCCATCAATTCCTGGATGCTATGCTTCAACATGCCAGTGACCACATATATTTTCCCTGCACACCTGAGTAGAGTGCAGGAATATGCAGGAGTTCTACCATGTGGCACACTATCCTGAAGTACTGGGTGCCACAGATTGTACTCATATAGAAATTAAGGCACCACTGGGGGAACAGGGTAGGCTGTACATAAACAGAAATGGCTATCACTTTATTAACTGCCAAGTAATTTGTAATGGCATGGGAATCATCTTAAATGTATATGCCGGCAACCCTGGCAGTTACCATGATTCACATATCTGGCACACCTGCCAACTGTATAATATGTTTGCTGGGGGAATAGCCTATAGGGTCATTTACTGGGGATACAGGTTATGCACTGGAACCATGGCTGATGACACCCATCAGAAATGCACACACACCCACTGAAGAACACCATAATGAGGTACATGATCAAACCAGAAATATCAGCGAATATGTGTTTGGGCTGCTGAATTTACAGTTCCAGTGTATAGATACATCTGGGGGAGCCCTGCAGTACAATCCATGGACATGTACTGAAATAGTCACAGTATGTACCATGCTACACAACATCATCCTGAGAAAACAGCTTCAAAAGGGTCAGCAAAGGGAAGGAGCACACATCTCACTACCAATGCCAAGGTCAACACAGCCACAGGCAGATAAGGAGTCAGAAGGGGGATCCACCAGCTGCTGTGGGTGTAGGCAGACATAGGCATGCTCAATATGCCCTTGCACTGGCTAAGAAACAATGCATAGCATACTCACTCACCACCTAGGGGCCTACAACCTTCCTCCTACACACACACACTGATGCCAGGTAATGCACACAACCTCTACCTTCCCATGTACTGTCTGTGTCCTGCTTGCATCAGAGTCAGTCCTGAACTAAAACTGTGGCAACTGCTGCATTTGCAAGGTATGTCTTGAACCTGCAGTGCAGTGTATTGTGTAATAATATGAATGAGTGTCATATTCTTGCATGTTGTTACTTGGTAGCTTAAGCAAGTAAAAGGTGGGATATTTCTACAGCAATGACCTTAACATGTGACAGCTGAGACATATTTGACTTAGATATGCAGGCTGGATGCAAAAATGAAGAGTAACAATAGCAACATATCCTTGTTTGTGCCACGACAGAAATGCAACTTTGCTACTCCACCCACAAAAGAACAGGCAAATGACACATTTGGCTAACAAAGGATCTTGAAAATGCTAAAAGTGGTATCAAATGACCTGTCCTTGAAGCATGTCTACAGATTTAATACAGAATATTCCATGTGAAGGTATTGCCAATCATGTATACCTGTAAAATTCCCTGACAAACTTGCTCATGCCATCAGTACACTTCTAATTAATGCATACAGATAAAAATGTAAAAACCTGTGCTAATATATATATATATATATGTATATATATATATATATATATATATATATATATATATATATATATATATATATATATTTATATGGGTCTACTTCATATGACCTAACTTTCATATGATCGACATTCATTTCACTGAGACCAACACACCTAAAACCCATTTGATCGAAACTCATAACATTGACACATGAAATTACAAGCATTATGCCCTTTTCCCCACTGTAGCGCAATCCTGGAGTTAGACTATATATAATTAGGGGGTGTGGGGGCATAGCCCCCCACATTGGGGGGTGTGGGCGCATAGCCCCTCACATAGTTTAGATAACTATTGTTGTCTGCAAAGAGTTAGTCATATCAGTTATAAGTATCCATGTGTATCTTTGAAATGTATGAAGTACTCCCCCCACACCCCCAATGTGGGGGCTATGCTCCCCGCACACCCCAACTATATATTATAACTTCAGGATCACTCTACAGTGGGGAAAAGGGTATAATGCTTTTAAATTCATGTGTCGATGTTATGAGTTTCGATCAAATGGGTTTTAGGTGTTTTGGACTTTAGGTGTTTTGGTCTCGGTGAAATGAATGTTGATCAAATGAACTGTCGATCATGTGAAGTAGACATATATATATATATATATATATATATATATATATATATATATTTTTTTTTTTTATGTGTTTGTAAAACTATTACATTATTCATAATTACATATCAGCATATGCATTATGTAGCTGACAAAATACAGGCATACCTTCTCAAAATCAGTACTCCTCTGTGCAGCTATATCCTGAAGTAATAGCCTCTCTTCTGTGTTCACCATCTAAACAAGTCTGTTCACCTTCAGTTTCTGTGGCTACACAGTTGCCTTCTGCTGTAGATTCAGAGTTGTTAGCACAATGAAGATGCAGATGAGGTGCAAGTTCATTAGAATTGCTGAATTGTAAATCATTGGCTCCATGTTGCTGATGTAATCATAATACAGGCACTCCCTCAGTGTTTGTTTTTAATGGAATGCAACTGTGAATGATTACGGATTGGGAGAAGGTAAGCAGAACAGCAATGCAGACTGCTATACATCCAGTGGGTGTGTCAGGTTAGACTTACAAAGTGTTCGATGTACCTTTGTCAGGATTGGAAATGTGAATAAGCAGCACACAATTCACAGGTTCTGTTCATTAACATCCAACCTCCCCTTCATTTCTTGGCAACTGAATATGATATTATTACCATTTAATATCCTCAAACATTTTAAGGTCAATGATATAGAATGGCTTACAAACTGCATGTCTCAGATTACTGGTCAGATAAGAGAATAATGACCAACAAACACTGAGCTGTATATTTGCAAGCAATAATCATAACTGGCTGTGAGATCACTTAGTGTACTACATCCAAAAATAATAAATGTACAAATAACAGTTGTATGGTGTCATATTACTGTAGGTGATGTTGCAGTTGGTTGTATGCAGAATGATTTCAGTTCCTTGCTGCAAAGCTGTTTGTGTGGCAAAGAGGGATAAGGCTCCCTTACTGTGGTCTGTAAGTTCATTGGTGTGAGAGATCAAATCCAGACCTCTGCAGAAATACCTCATGTGTGCTAACATATTGTAGTGTATATTTCATACATTGCTTTTCGTTGTGCCATCTGCTTTTCCCTTGTTTTTCTTTTTTCCTCTTTAATTTTTTGGCCAATGTTTGCACAATGTGGCGATTAGCTCAATCATGGGAATGGAGGAAATGAATGGCAGATTTGGCTGTGCTTATCTCAGCTGTGCAAAGCGAGGCAGTGCACAAACTGGACAACTGGACTCCCCAGGAAGCAGACAGGACCCAGACAGCCAAAAATAGAACCAGATACATTCAATTTATTCTATTGGGCAAACCCATGAAGTGGCATTGCATGCGGTTAACCTTAAAAATGATTATTAAATTATGGAATTAAATTATGGAATGTCACGTAACTAGTCCTGTGGCAGCAGGTGTAAGTGTAGGGCTGGAGTATAGATGGTCCTGGGTTCTAGTACATGGTGTGCAATCTTTCTTTTTTATTGTTGTGACATTGCAGTTAATAGCAATAAACTGAAATATGAACAACTGTTATTTCAACTTTCTTGTGGCAATAGGTATAAGTGTAGGACTACCATACACATGGTCCTGGGTTCTACTACAGGATATTCTGTACACTTTTACTTGTTGTTACACTTTCCATTATATTCACTCTCAGGTATAACACTTTAGATAGTGGAACTGATATTAATTATATGTATGAGAGATGAAACACTATTATTGTGTTAAAAGAATAACCTTCCAATTTCAATTATTTCATTCCTCACTGCTTGGCACTGCTACTCTCCACTTATCATCATGCAAATGCATTGCTCGGGTGTGCACACTCCAGTAAATATGATAACTGGAACTGGCGGGAAAGTGTCAGTCTCCATTGTCCTTGATCTGCTGGTAGATTTGGCTGGTGTTAGTGGGTAAGGTGCCAGGTTTAGAGCATAGAAGTGGGGGTGTCCAGGAGTCCAGGATATTTATTGTACCACTAATAAAGCACCATAGCTAAAGGCTTCTACAGGGGGACTATTCTGGCTCCCAGTACAAGTCTGAGGCATGGGATAGTTTAGCCCAGGCTGTATCCAGTGCCACCGGTATACTTTGCACTGGAGGAGGAAGAGGGATACTCTTGACCATTGGTTGGAGGAATTTAAGACCGAGGACATCCCACACCTGTGTAAGTATCAACTGCAGACAGTACTTGTAAGACTTAGAAAGCAGAATATAGGCAAGACTGGTATACATAATGATCTTCTGTTCTGTTATTTTCCCCAGCTGCCAGTGATTGGGAGTTGCATGTCCAGGCCCACAGGGTAGATTGTCGAGACTGAGGGAAGCAAGTGATATGTACAGTATGCATCAGAAGAGAAGTGTTATTGTAGCATTAAAAGTTAAAGATAGCTTTTTTGGTATTTTATAGAGTTTCTCCAAATTGAGCATGCATATCCCAACTGTAAAAGCAAGCATTCAAGCATTAGTCTGTAGCACAAACCAATTGTAAGAGTCCAATATTAGACTTTAGTCAGAGTTTGTGGGTTCAAATACCACGATTCACAACCATGCAATACTGTTTTTCTTCAATATTTACATTAGATTAAATCTTCTATACCAGTGGCACAAATGCTGTGCTGTAAACATGTATAATTGGAACACACATAAGCACAATATATGTACATTTCAAGGGTTACTTTCAGCAATCTGTAGTATGGTGTGTAGCTGTTATGAAGTAGATTTAAATGTGAAACTTAAGATAAAAGAGTTGTATAATTGTATTAATGCACAGTATGTCACATATGATGGCACTAATCTTATCTTTTTTCTCTCACCCCACCCTTAGCTCTATTTTTTATTTTCTTTATTTTTATTTCACTTTTATTTTATTTAAAAAAAAAAAAAATATATATATATATATATATATATATATATATATATATATTATTTTTGTCACGTGTTGCCAAAATGTGTCCATGTCATCCATGTGTACCACATCACTAAATTCTCCACAGCACAGCAGGGTAAGCCAGACTCACTGGATCAGTCTGCTCCCACTGGCTCCAAGACTGATGCCCAGCATGTCTGGGAGCCAACCTGGCAGCACTGCCTCTGCTGCCCCTGCACTACCTGCACCCTCAGGTAGTCCTGCCCCAGAGGCTTGTCCAATGGTACTCTCCCGGAACAGTGGCAGAGGTGGTGACTTCATCACTCACCATGAGTTGCCAAGGATAATGCATAGGGTGGTGCACCACACCATTTGTGCATGGCTACTCTGGATGGAGAGGCTGCTGTCCCTCATTTTCTGAAGGAGGAGGATGAGGTATCAAGCACTCCCGCCACCTGTGGACTAAGGTGACTGTGATGACAGTCGAGTGGGTGAGGACTTGATTCTGACTGTCTCTAAGCTTGATGGCCATGGGCCCAGACTGTCCTCACCCTCAACCCAATCATGGTGTCCCCCGACCTTTTATGTCCATCACCATCCCTGTTTCTTGTCTTTTTTGTCTTGGCTGTCTGCAAATACTTCCTCACCTACCCTACTTACCTGAGCCAGAAATACTTACGTCCTTTCTCCAACATTCCTCTCTTCCTCAAATAAAAAATAAATGGGCACCTGTCCCACAAAAAAAAAATCATCCCATACATAGCTCACCATTTCACACACATGTCTTCTTTATACACTTGATTCGGTCCAATTTGCTTTATAACATTATTGGGTTGTGGTCATGCCTCTCTCTGGAGGTGACAGTCCGAATCCATTTAATATCCTGCCACATATTTTCAGTTTACACTGTTAAAGAAATGAATAGCTATGGTTCTTTCCTACCTTCCTCCTACACATTGTTGTCCTGCTTTCCCTTTGTTCTTCCCCCTGCTTGTTCCCCATATCACCACTTTTTTATCTATCCCATTTTAACATCTTTAATCTGGTCAAAAAATAGAATCACACACACAACACACATAAGGAGCAGAAAAGACAGTGGATCCCTTCACTTTTTGGGCTACATATTTGCAATGAGGTGCACATCACACACCAATGCACAGCAGCAGAGAGAGGGAGCAAAATGCTATGGTTACCTCTGTGCAATGCTGCTTAACCCCACTGCCCTATGCCAACACACAGCAAAACATGTACTATAAAGAATTCATGACATTGCCTTAACAATGTTTATGTAAAAGTATTTATAGGTATTAGATACACCTGGAGTCAAACCCAGTACAATCTGGGCCCAAAATGAAATGTATGAATGCATTAACATGTGCTGCCACAGACCCAGTTAAGCAGCAGGTGTGTTTCATAGACACAATACGAACTGCCAGAATTTGGCAATGCTTCTTACTTTTGCACACTGATTAGCTACATGGAAACATGTGCATCAAATACATGCGAGAGATGCAACTATACGGCCAAACTGGAGGCTGAGCTCTCTCAACATAGGACTGGCAAGACCAGTCAGGAGGAGAAGGTTACCACACACACTATAGACCCAGTCTCACATAGTACCATTACAACCTCAAATCATACACATAAACACACAAAGACATACTCGGAGGCTCTGATCAAAAATCTACCAAAACAGCAGAGGCCACCAAAGCAGACACCCAAACAACCACCACCTCAGAACACAACACCTGCAACACATAGACCTCACAGTCAGAGTGTCAAACAGTCACAGCCCTTAAGGCCAAACACAATGCCAGACACACTAGTCATTGGTGACTCCATAGTCAGACACACTGACGTCCCACTCACCAGACTGAGTAAGGAGAAGGTCACAGTAAGCTGCCTGTCGGGCGCTAGAATCCACCACATAAAGCAAGCACTCAGGTCTCTCAACAGCAGGTACAAATATGACTCAGTCATTGTCCACGCTGGTGTAAACGACCTGAGACATACCTCCTTGGACTACATGAAAAGAGACATTGAGGAGCCCTCTGATTATGTAGCCCAGGCAGGTATGACGCTGACCTTGAGCAGTATCCTACCTTCACCAAGAATGATGCCACAATACAGAGATAAGATGATCAGCTTTAACAATTGGCTTAAACACTGGTGTCATTCAAAGGGGATCCAGTATCTGTCTGCCTGGGATGACATGCTGGACAAGCCACGCTTCATAAGGGACGGCTTGCACCTGTCACCCTGGGATTCGGATATTGGCAAAGGCTCTTGCCACCCCATAGTGCCTTTTTAGGCAAGGCTCAAATTCTAAACCTACCACCCTAGAACACAAAAAGGAAAAAACTAAGGGTAATGCTGCTCAATGCCAGAAGTCTAAATCTCAAACGAGGCCCTTCTCAGTATGAAGAACATCGATGTCTGTGCTGTGACAGAAACCTGGTTCAAGGCTCCTGAGAGCACCCCAGCTATCAGGTTTTACCTCATATCATGCGTTCTGGCCCCAAAATCCGGACAATACCAAGAAAGGAGGGGTATCCATATTCATCAAGGACACCCACACCTCAAGACTGGTGGCAATGCACGATGCATCGGAGACCATCCAGGTGCAATTAACCATAGGCAAGACTGCTCTGCAAATTGTAGCATGTTACAGGCCACCCTCACAAACTCAGGAACCTCACATGGCCTTCCTGAAAACACTAGAGGATAAATGTATCACCAAACACCATCATACTAGGTGACTTCAATTACCCTAATATAGACTGGGAACACTACTCAAGCCCAAACACCCTAGCCCAAAAGTTCCTGGAATTCATAAACTCAAATGCCATGGAACAACTAGTCACCATCCCACAAGAGGAGATAACATACTTGATCTCATCATCACGAACATGGGAGCACAATGTTCAACACGTATACCCCTCACTGGTGAGATCAGATCACAAACTAATCTCGCTGGAGGTCCTCATCCCACCCCACCTGAAATAAAAAGACCACAGTAAAGAACTTCTCAAAAGCTGACTTCACACTTCTAAAGACTAGTGTGGTCTCCTTTGGAAAACAATACTCAAGCTGCTGAATCACTTACAAATGCCTTCTACCAGCACCTGCAGGACTGCATGGATAAGGCAATCCCAAGCAAAACAAAGACTCTTTGTACCAAAGGCAAGCGTCCAGTCTGGTGGACCCCAGCCATAAACAAACTCTACAACAAAAGGAGGAAGCTGCTACAAGATAGAGCAAAATCCTTAAAAGGTAAGACACCCTTGATCACTATAAGTAAAACTAAGAGCTCTCATAAAATCATCCAAAGCAAATTTCGAGAGAAAATAGCTAAAGACTCAAAAGACAATCATAAGGCCTTCTTTAGCTATGTTAGAAACCTAGGAGGAAACTCCCAGATATGCTCAGAACTAGTTCAAAATGATGTGAAGATTACTGATCCTACAGACATTGCCAACATACTGGCTGACAGGTTCAGTGCAAACTTGTCCCCTCCCCAAAGGAGAGATATCTATACAAAGCAGTGCAGCCCCCAAACATCTCCAGCGCCCAAGTGAGAACTGCTCTCTCCAAAGCAAAAACACAGCATCCATGGGACCTGATGGTGTCCCCGGCTGTGTGCTCCACGAACTCAATGAGGAATTAAACCCACAGCTAGGACAGCTGTTTAATCAAAGTCTTACCTCTGGATAGGGGTGGCGCACTGCAACTGTGGTCCCACTTCACAAAGGCGGTGCCTCCACAGACCCTGGAAATTACCGGCCCATTAGCTTGACAAGCCTTATCTGCAAAGCCATGGAGAGGATCATAATGGACCTCATAAATAAAGACATAGGAAATTTGCAGACTTTGGATCCAAACCAGTTTGGCTTTGTCAAAAGCAGATCATGCCTTTTAAACTTGGTTGACTTTTGAAACAGTCACCAAAGCCATTGATGAGGGAAAGGCAGTCCATACAGCCTACCTCAATCTGGCTAAGGCCTTGATACAATACCTATCATTGAAAAACTCATCAGCTTAAATGTTAACCCATACATCACAAGATGGGTTGCAAACTGGCTGAGTGACAGAACCCACAGGGTCAGAGTTGCCGCGCCATGTCAGACTCAAAGCCTGTCACAAGTGGTGTCCCACAGCTCAGTCCTGGGCCCACTCTTGTTTGGCATCTACTTTTCAAGTACAAGCAAACACAGGAGGGTTATGGCTGACAAAGTTTGCAGATGACTGCAAACTGGGCCATAGTAGAAAACACATCTGACACAGATATCCTTCAGAAGGGTCTCACAGAAACGGATAACTGGTGCCAGAGCCACGGGCTAAAGTTAAATGCCAAAAAATGCATAGTCATACCCTTGGGACAAACAAGGTTACCCCTAGCTACCAAATAGGTGGCAATCCACTGAGCACAGAAGAAGTTATCAGGGACCTGGGGACCCAGGTTGATAGTAGTCTGTCATTCGACACCCATGTAGCTAAAGTAGTTAGGAAGACCTTCTACATTGCCCACCTTATCATGAAGGGATTCTCATCTAGATCAAGGGAGGTCATAGTCTCCCTTTACTCATCACTCATCAGACCAATGATTGAGTACAATGCCCCATTCGGAATGTATCTGACCCGACACTTGCAGCAGCAGGAGAGGCCACAAAGTTCCTCACCAAAAGGATAAAGGGTCTCAAAAATCTGTCCTATGCTGCCCGACTGAAAGAACTCCAGCTCTATTCAGTCCACGCTTTGCTCAGGGTGACCTTTGCCTAACATACAAGGCCATGTCAAACCCAGATTTGATGAATATGCTTCACCTCAAAAATCTAGATCCATCAGAGCCACAGGCGGAGACTTAAACCTCGACACGGCTATTAATAGGGCGTGCTGGAGGATAGATTCATCACCCAAAGACTCTATGCTGTGGAACAAAATCCCGGTACATGTGAGGCAGAGCACCTCGCTGGCCTTGTTCAAGAGAAATCTTGACCAATGGATGGGAGATCGCAGATATACCCCAGGGATTACCTCAGTGTCACTGCTCGACAGAGGCACAGCAAAATAATGGGTATAGTTCCCCATACTAAAGGGGTGGCGTAACGATGGGCTAGGCTTGTAAATGCCCTCGGGCAGATAGCCTAGTATGAACCTATGAACCTATGAACCTATATACACTTTACCAGTCGTTGCGCAAACCTGCTGCTCACCATGCTATGGAAAAGTAAATATTGTTATGTATTACTGCTTTTTACTATACATTTGCAGTCTATGACATGAAATTACATGTGGAAACATAACACAGTGAAGGCCCTATTTAACAGTGTGTCACATATTTACAATACAGCTATGTGTTGACCCCCCCCAAACACTGTAACCCTGGCGTATCAGTACTTTTCCCACATATATAACACCTACACTACAGAACGTAATATCAGATGTTGTGTGTTACACAATGCACATCAATCTGGTAACATGCAGAACTACAACTACTGACCTATAAGCCTAAAAAGCATTATCTGCAAGGCTAAGGAAGGAATAAGCATGGACCTTTTCCACAGGGACATAGGTGACCTTCAACAAAGTTGGCCGGACTCATTTTGTTTTTGACAAGGGTAGATCTTGCTTATTAAACCTTGTGGACTTCTTTGATACTGACCCCAAAGACCTGGATTAGGGATAACAGGATATGCCGCCTATGTTGAGTTGTCCAAGGCCTCTGACATAATCCCCCATTCATGTCTCATAGTGAATCTCTCCCATCTGGGAATTAATCCATACACTACTAGATGGATAGCCAAGTGGCTCACCGACAGCACACTCTCTCAAATTTGGGGACTGCACCTCCACCACTTGCCCACTTACCAGTGTATTACCACAAGAATCTGTGTTGGGCCCTCAACTGTTTGGAGACTACTTCTCTGAAGCCCATTCAGTAGTAGTTAGGCTGTGGTTTACCAAATCTGTATATGGCTGTTAACTGGCTGCACGCATATAGAGTCCCCCAATGATGTTGACATATTACAGAAAGGGCTGACACAGACAAATGATTGGTGGCAAACCCACAGACTGAACCTTAAATCAAAAAATGCCTCATTGTCCCTTTTGGCAATGAAGTTCCCCTGCTAATTATGATATACATAGCACCCCTCTAAGTTCAAACACAGTGTTGTGAGACTTGGGAACGCATGTTTATAGCAATCTACACTTTCATCACTGTATGCTCATAGTGGTGGGACACACATTCTGCATTGCACACCTCATACATAGATCACATCCAAGATGACTCATAGCTCTGCTGTACTCTACCCTTATCAGACCAATTGAGTACAATGCTCCCTTCTGTCTGTACTTCACCAGACACCTGCAGCAATCACAGAAAACACAGAGGTTTGTGACTGGGAGAATCCAGGGCCTACAAACATGACATACATGGAAAGACTGAAAGACCTGTCACTGTACTCAGTATCATGCAGGCTGCTGAGAGATGACCTATGCCTGGCCTACAGAGCAGTCTCAGAACCTGCCCTACTGGAAATGCTGGACATCTGCAAATCAAATGGGACAAGAATAACTTGCTCCAGGGTTCTCAACCTAGATATATCCTCCAGTAATAGGCTCCCACTGTTTGTGAAGCAGTGCTCCTCAATGACCCTGTTCAAGTGCAACACTGACAACTAATTGGGTGATTGTAAAGTCACCTCTGGAGTGGCACCTATGTTCCTCATGGACAGGGCCAGTTGGTGCTGCTCACAAAATTGCTCTGCTAACACTGACCATCTAGCTATGCTTAATAAGGGTATCTGTGTTTTTACATAGCTAGGCTTATAAACACCCTAGGACCATAAGGGTAGTTGCCTGCTATAAACCTATGAAGCTGTGAACCTATGTAGACCTCCCAACATTTTGTCTCCCACATGTCCTGCTGATGTCATCTATAAGTTGACATGCATCCTTGTAAACATCAGACTTGTGCTGTGGTGCTTGCATAAAGTACTGCGTTCTGTAGTTTGTATACTTAGGCAGGGGTTTTATTTTGACTGCAGTCAACTGTGTGTGTGTGTGGACTCTTGCATGACATTGTAAAGAGCCTTTTACACCAGCATGTGGGACACTGTTATTATCATATTCTCTTCAACAGACACTGCTGATGTCATCAACAATAAAGTGTTGTCTGAGACACTTCAAGTCAGATTTGTGCTATAGTACTTGTGTAAAGTACTGTGTTCTGTAGTTTGTGGGGGCTCTAGTCTCACTGCAGTCAAGTGTGTGTGTGTGTGTGTGTGTGTGTGTGTGTGTGTGTGTGTGTGTGTGTGTGTGTACTCTTGCTTGACATTACAGAGAGCATTTTAAACCAGCATGTAGACCACTGTTGTTAGTATATTCTCCACCACAGACACTGTTGATGTCATAAGCTATATCAGATTTGTGGATATGCAATACTCCCACCAGGGCAGGGTCAGAGACTGACCTGGAGGCCAGACAGATATCACCTCATCCTATGTGAGACATATTACAGTAACATGGATTTAATTTATCTGCATACATCATGATGTGGTTTGTAGGCCCTGTGTTTTCTTGGTAAGAAAGCCCTGTGGTCGCTCCAGCTGCTGCATGTGTCTCCCGAGGTACATGCAAAAGAGAGCATTATACTCTATTTGTGTTCTGATGAGGTTTGAATACAGTGCTGTCATACAATCCTAAGATCTGAATATGATTGCATGACTTATGATGTGTACAACACAGGCTTTCAACATCAGTGTGGACACTTGGTGGTTGAAGTTCAGATTGCTCTCTACATGTGTTCCCAGTGCTTGCATCAGTGGGTTTCAGCATAGTGGGGCTGGTGTCAATACTATGATTAACATGGAGTTCCACTTTTCAGACAGATAACATAAAAAACGTATTTCTGCATTTATTTGTAGACTGTGTGCCTTTGTCACCAATCATTTGTCTGTGTTACCTTCTCCTGTAGTATATCATCATTGATGGGCTCAATGATTGCACTCAGTATGCAAGAATCAGCAACCTTGGTAAGCCAAAGGCCATATACTTTAGCCTGAACTGTCGAGAAGTAGAGTCCAAACATTGAAGGGCCAAGTACAGATCCCTGGGGTTTGCTGATCATGACAGCTCTACTGGTAAAGGTTGATTCATCAACGTTCACAGTATATGTTCTTCTGTGAGCCAATTAGGTATCCATCTAGTGGCATAAGGATTAATCCCCAGCTGGCAGGGTTTCTCAATGATACCTGCAAGGGGGATTGTGTCAAAACCTAAGGCAGATCATGATAGGCAATATGCACTGTCTTACTTTCATCCAGGCCTATCACATGGAATCACAGGGCTGTGACAACATCACAGATTGCCTATGGCTTGACTCAGGACATACACCTTCCTGATATGGTTGAATACGCACTTCAGCAAACCCTCCACATGGGCTGTGTTCCCATAGAAGAGTATACATCAACATACATCTATCTTAGCTGGGGGGAGAGCACCTCACGCATGCATATATAAAGACATCCTGACTCTCCTCAACTGTGAGGTGGACCAACATGTCACCACGGACTTCTTGTAAATGGACAATAGTAATATTCCAGCTGTGTGCAACAGACTTGTGTGAGTTGTTAATGCTACATCATGTCTGTTACATCTGAAAGATGTCCTCAAAGAGGTCATTGAGGGCATGCATGATGACAACAGTATCATTTCGTGGAACTTGACTTACTGGTCAAGGCATTTGACACAAATCCACACTGAGGTATTCAATCAACATTGTCACATGTGGCCATAAACAGCTATATCTCCAAGTGGGTAGACCAGTGTATCACATATGTGGCATCTCATTATGTTTAAATGTGTGAAGTGACCTATATCTAAGTTCCAGTGATTAGGTCCATACATCAGGGCTGTCTGCTAGGCCCTTTTCTGTCCATTATTTAAGTGATGGACATCACAGATGACATACACATCCTGTGTCCAAACAGCTGCCTGAAGGCCTACAGATTGTGAGCAATCATTGACTCCAACTGTGATAATAGTATAACACAGACAGTATTAACACATATCAGAGATTGCTGTCACAACCATGACAACACCTGAAATGACAAAAAAACATGGGGGATTTGTTAAGTTAGGAAAACGAACATGCAACCTGTGGTGATGACCTGTGGCTGACCAAGATCGCTGACAATTGCAACTTGGGAGCAATCATTCAGTCCCCAATTATGTTAATATACTGCAGACAGGGTTAACACAGACAAATGATTGGTCCCAAAGCCACAGATTAAAGCTATGTGCAAAAAAATAATTATTAATCCCTTTAGGGAAAGCTGACATCCCTGCTAATTACATTACAGTACCCCCCTAAGTGTAGACCCAATGATATGTGATCTGGGTATTCAGGTTGATAGCAACCTAAAATTTGACCACCACATGTCCACAGTAGTAAGGAAATCCTTCTATGTGGCACATCTTATAAGTGAAGGCTTCACATCTAGATCTAAGGATGTTATAATTCCATTATACTCTGCCCTCATCAGATCAATAATTGAATACAATGCTCCCTTTGCATTTACCTCACCAGACACCTGCAACAATTGGAGAGACCACAGAGGTTTCTCACCAAGAAATTACAGAGTACACAAAACAAGTCTTACAAAGAAAGAATGAAAGCCCTGTCACTGTATTCTGCTTTTTATAGGTTGCTAAGGCATGATCTGTGTCTGGCTTACAGGACAGTCTCTGACCCAGCCCTGTTGGAAATGCTACATATTCATATATTAAACTGCATGAGGTTCTCTCGCTCCAGGGATTTTAATCTAACCTCTGACATGAACAAGTCATGCTGGAGAAATAGATACATGTCCCAGAGACTACCACTTCTCTGGAACAAGCTTTCAATTCAAGTGAAACACAGTACCTCCCAGACGCTCTTCAAACCCAACTTAGATTAATGGATGGGTGACAGCAAATTAATTCCTGGCATAGCACTCTTGTCTCTCCTGCACAGAGGAACTCACTATTAACTACCGTCGAGCCTTACATCTGTAAACTTTACTCAACTAACCACTGACAATTGGAGCAACTCGGGATAAATATGGCTAAGCTTGCAAAGGCTCTAGGGCCGTTAGCCTAGCAACCTTCTTTGAACCTATGAACCTGTAATAGCAAGCCAAAAAGAAATCTTTGTTGTTAACAGAAAATAAACCTTCCAAATGATTGATAATAGTAACTTTAAAAAATGTAAATATATGGGTGTATTAAAAAAAATTTAAACATATTAAATTATAGTTTAGCTGCTCTTAATTTTAAAACATTTGAAACGCATATAAAGTAATTTATTCCTGGAGATACAATGGCATTCAGTCTCAGTTGCCAAAGTCATTCACTGTACTCCAGCTTATTTCCCAATTTTTGACTCACAAAGATTTTGAGACCTTTCCCAAAATATAAAATACAAATCCTTAAAATTAATATATATCAAAAGTATTTAAATAAAACATTATTACTATCATGTTTTTGATACTGTACACATGTTCATATATTCTCTGCTGGTGTCTTCTCTCACCCCGGGATTCAATAAACTCTGGCTAGGCTCTGCCCAAAGCCTATATGGAATTTACTTGCTTGCACTGTGATGTGTGGCGAGCGGCAGTGAGCACCACCGCACAATGCATATTCATGCTGTATGGCATGTCTAAGCTAGGTCTCATGGCTGGCAACAATGTTGCTGGCCAGGAGACCATGTAGTCCAACATAGATAGCAATACTGCTGAAAGCAGAGCACATATGGTCCGCGGTTTTGAGCAGAATGCCACAACGATCACCAGGGCTTCGCAGATAGCTCTCAATCTGTTGGTACAACACATCTGCACAAAGGCCAACATAATTCAGGGACAAATAACCAGACATAGGGACATATTGGACATAGCTGTCTCATACAAATGTGGCAGAATAAAAGCCAAACATACCTCTTAGAGCAAGAAATCCAGACAAAGCCATATATAATGGTAGGACAAAGGCCCCAAAACTGGGACAGATGTTAATATTGCTCTTACAAACTTAGAAAGTTGATAGAATAATAAGTTTTACAGTAGCATGAATTTACTGAAGAGCATGAAATTTGAAACTCAAATGTCTGTCATAATTTTCTGACTTCAATCCCCAATGATATGCCAATGATTTGCAGAAAACCAACATTTTAAGAGGAAAAGATCAAACATATGAGACAAAAATTGGACATTCTGCAAAAATCAGGACAGTTGAGAGGTATGTACTCAAATGTATATAATATTGAGTCACATCAGTCCTGAGATCATCCCAGTGACATGGCAGAAAACCACAAATTTGATAAGGAACACATCTGGTCATCCTGGGAATATCTGGACAGTTGAGAGGTATGAATATTAAGTGTATGGCCCAAACACAGTACAGGACATTGTATCTACACTGCAGAGTATTGCAATATCCCATACTTGGCATTCTGTACTGAAGATATGTTAATGATCTGTAACAGGACATGGACTGCTATGTAAAATGATCACTCAGGGGAAGTGTGTGTATTGAATAGGGACACACAGATAAATTGTAGGAAAGAACACACGGAAAGAGGACAGTTGAAACAACCTAATGTACAGCAGATGAGGGTATGTCAATGGAAGATGGTTGTAGCAGCAACACCAGTCACAAATCTATATGATACAGTAGGCAATGTACAGTGAAAATGGGTTTTATATGACTGTCACAGAAGGTGACATAACAATGGGGATGATGTATGTGTGAGGTAAGCATCCTTACATGAATAATGCAGAGGATCTCTATCAGGGATCTGACATACCACTGGGGTAGGGTGCATATTGTGAAGCTGTGCAAACTGATATGCCTAAATATGAGTGTAATCTCAGCATAGATCTACAACTACTGGGGCACAGGTAAAGGCTCATGGAAAACTTTAAAAGAACTAACCGCAATCATGGACAATACCAGAATAATACCACCAGTAATCACATGCCGCTGACGTAATATATGTGATTTAGAGTGATAAGAGATGATTCTGCACAAACACACTTGTACAAGTATTATGATACATCCACACTATATGAGGGTAATCACACACACTGTCCTGGCACTGTGACATCTGCTGAAGGTGCTAGGAGGGACACTGCTATACCTGTATGTGACATTATGAGCAATACAGGGTAGTTGACTGGTGTGCATGGCATATATATATATATATATATATATATATATATATATATATATATATATGGTACAAGCCAACTGTCATGAATGCTATCCATGCTATTAATGTTGTCAAAAAGCCTATGTATGTAGTGTGTGCATCAGCAGAACAGTTAACATGCATGTGTCTGGTGTAACAACTTGATTGGTGTTCTGCTCCATCAGACAGTCATGTATATTCCAAAAAGAATACATAGGTATGGACAATGAGCTGTGTGACAGCTCACTGTGACAAAGGTCATACACTTCAGTTACAGATCACTGGAATATGTGTAGGGATGTACATGGAAAAGGGTGCATTGTACTCAGTTATTGGTATGATGAAGGCTGGGAACTATGAAGATAATATGGCCGTTGATGTGGATGTCCTTCACATACCCAGTACTTGTGTTACATTCAAGGGAGTAGTCAGCACTATGACCACATGCTGGTGGATGTTCCACTTACCATCTACCCCAGGAAATGGGTCACATACCTATTGGTCTGAGAAATAAATTCCAACAGTAAGGGCCCAGCACAGAACCCTGTGGTATACCGCTGGTGACTGGTCTTTTGCTAGAGGTGAAGCCACCCACTTTGACAGTATGTGTCCTGTTGGTGAGCTACTTGGCAACCCATCTAGTAATCTAGGGGTTAATTCTCAACTGGGAGAATTTTTCTATATCAGAATGGGAGATTGTTTCAAATGCCTTGGCTAGGTCAAGATAGGTAGTATGCACTGTCTTTCCCTTATACAGGGCCTTGGTGACTTTCTTGAAGAAGTCAACCATGTTTGACAGGCATGATCTACCTTTAATGAATCGGGTCCAGAGTTTGGAGATTACCCATGTCCTTGTTAATAAGGTTCATAATGATTATTTCCATGACCTTGAAGTTGAGGCTAGTCAAGCTTATGGGCCTATAATTCCCAGGGTTGGTTGATGGTCCTTCTTTGTACAGAAGGATTACTGCTGCTGTCCTCCATTCTGCTGGAACATAGCCAGTTATTAGGCTGTGGTTAAACAGGAATCTAAGTGGGTTTGCTAGGTCATAGGTTCATAGGTGGTTACTGGGCTATTGACCAGAAGGACTTTATACGCCTACCTTGTGTACCCAGTATAATAATAGAGAAACCTAATATAAAAGATCCTGCCTAAACTCAAGATCTTAGTTAGCAATGACTGTCCATATTTAGGAGGGTCATTGGTGAAATCCCCTGCAGGAATTTATGTTTTCCCATCCAGCCATTCAGGCTATGCTTAAACAGGGTCATAGAGGTGTTTTGTTTGATGTGAATTGGTAGTCTATTCCAGAGGAATGACAACCTCTGAGAAACACATCTGTCTCTCCAGCAGGTCCTATTTATATTGCAGGCCAGGTTAATATCCCTGGAGTGGGTGACCATTGTCCTATTTGATTTGCGGATGTGCAGCATTTCCATTAGGATCCAAGATTGCTCTGTAGGCCAGGCACAAGTCTCCTCTAAGTAGTCTGTATGCTAATGGGTACAGTGACAGTGACTTCAGTCTGTCAGTGTATGATGTGCTGGAGACCCTGAATTTTCTTGGTTAGAAATCTCTGAGGTCTCTCAAGTTGCTGCAGGTGTCTAGTAAGGTACATACTAAAGAGAGCATTGTACTCAATTATTAGCCTGATGAGGGTTGAGTACAGTGGTGTTATGACCTCTTTTGCTCTTGAGGCAATACCTTTGCTAATGAGGTGTGCAACATAGAATGCCTTCTTTACCACAGTAAACACATGGTGGTCAAAGTTTAGGTTATAGTTAACTTGCATTCCCAAGTCTCGCACTACTGAGTTGTTACCTATGGTATTATTATTAATATAGATAGTCTGCAGGGATATCGTTTTTACTGAAAGGGATGATAGTGCATTTTTTAGCACTGAGTTTGAGTCCATGGCTTTGGCACCAGTCATTGGTTTGTGTAAGTCCCTCTTGAAGTATATTGACATATATTGACATCATTTGAGGATTCAGTGATTCCACCTAATTTGCAGTCATCAGCAAACTTACTCAGCCACAACCCCTCTTTTTTGCCCTGAACTTCTGAGATGTATATTCCAAACAATAGGTGACTCAGCACTGACCCCTGTGAACCCCACTGGTGACAGGTCTGCTGGTTGAGGTAAAGTCCCCAACTTTGATTGAGTGTGATCTGTCAGTGAGCCAGTTAGCAACCCACCTGATGACATAAGGGTTGATATTCAGCTGGGAGAGTTTATCAATGATGCCCGAATGTGGGACTGTGTCAAAGGCCTTGGCTAAGTCAAGGTAGGCTGTATTCACAGATTTACCTTTGTCTATGGCTCTGGTGATGTTTTCGAAGAAGTCCACCAGGTTTGACAGGCATGACCTGCCTTTGACAAAACCAAACTGTGTCGGATCAAAGGTTTGGAGTTCACCTATATCCTTATTTATAAGGTCCATGATGATTCATTTGTTCCATGACCTTACAGATAAGGCTGACAAAGATGGACAATAAACACATGAAGGCTGAAGGAATTAAACCCTAGACCACAGGAAGCAGCTCATTACCAACATATGGGGCCCTTGTCCTCTGCACTAACTACAAGGCTTAATGTTCATGTTTTAAGTTGTTTAAAAGGCAACCTGGGATGTTATCTAGTCCCACTGATGCTGTGTTTTTGGCCTTGGAGAGCACCAAGATGACTTGCTTTCTAGGCTGAGGAATGGTGGCAGGGTGGTAGGTATACTTTGGAGGATGACTGGAGATGACGGGGGTGACGTTTGCTCCAAATCTGTCAGCTAGTAGGTTGGCTATTACCTCTGGTTGAGTGTGGGTGATGCCATCCACAACCAGTTCAGCCCATAGCTGAGTATTTCCTTTTAGATTTTGGACATAGTTAAAGAATGCTTTGTGATTGTTCTTAGCTAGGGAGGCTATTTTTGCTTCATAATTAGCTTTGGAGGACTTGACAAGATCTTTAATTTGTTTGTTTAAGCTACTGAGGGGTTTTCTTCCTCTGCTGAACCAGTTCTCTCTTGTTTTTGGACATTAGGTTCTATCTTTTGTTGTATAGCCTGTTTATACTAGGGGTCCACCAGAGTGGGTTGTTTTTTCATCAAGACCTGGTTTTATTCTGGTCAGGTACAGCCAATTCTATACAAGTGCTTAAGTGGTTATACAGAGCATTGGTAAACACCTCTGTATAGGGATCCATGTTATCTGTGCTCAAGGGAGCTTTGAAACTTCTTATACCATCATTTAGAAGGAGGTAGTTTGTCTCTGAAAAATTCTTAACACAGACTAATGAAAGCATAAATGAATACTGTACACTATGAACTCTTGTAAAGGAAAATTAATTTGTACTACATAATAAAACATGAACAAAACTAAAAAATAGTAAAGGGACACTATTTTGTATTGAGATATGTACGTCAGGAAAAGGAGGGTAGGAGAGGATGGATTTTTGGATGTAAATACATGTGAAGGGAATCTCTCTATGTGGTAAGGCTGGGAGGGGAGGATAAAGTTGAAAGTTGCATGAGAGAAGTTATAAAGCAGTGAATTGTATCTAAGAAGTGGAAGAGGACGGAGGCAAAAAGGGGGATATATAAAGAGGAACTGTTTTACTTGTTCCTTAAATTGAAAGAGATCTTGCAAGGCAATAATTTGGGTGGCAGTAAATTTTTAGAGCAGTATTGATTGTCTAGAGAAGGCCAGGGATGATAAGAGAAAGACATGACCTTGGGTGAATCTGGGAGGGTGCATACCTCTCAACCTCTTAGTGCAAGAAATCTAGACAGAGTCTGACAAAATGGGGGGCAAAGGCCCAAAAATAGGGACAGATTTTAAATATTGCTCTTATAAACTTAGAAAGTTGCTAGAGTAACAGGGTTTGTGTTATACATTTTCTGAAGGATTTGGAGTATGAAACTCAAATGTATGTCATTATTTGGTGACTTTAATCCTTTTATCATCCCTGTGATTTGACAGAAAACCACATATTTTATGAGGAATGGACCAAAAATATGAGGCAAAAATCTGGACATTCTGCGAAAATCTGGACAGTTGAGAGGTAGGCAGGGTGGTGTGTGTGTGTGTGTGTGTGTGTGTGTGTGTGTGTGTGTGTTCGTATGTATATGTGTGTGTATGTGCTTGTGTGTGTGTGTGTGTATATGTGTGTGTGTGTGTGTGTGTGTGTGTGTGTGTGTGTGTGTGTGTGTGTGTGTGTGCTTGTGTGTTTGTATGTATATGTGTGTGTGTGTGTGTGTGTGTGTGTGTGTGTGTGTGTGTGTGTGTGTGTGTGCATACATGTGTGTGTGTGTGTGTGTGTGTAGCATACATGCTTGTGTGTGTGTGTGTGTGTGTGTGTGTGTGTGTGTGTGTGTGTGTGTGTGTGTGTGTGTGTGTGTGTGTACTTGCTTGTGGGTGTGTGTATAAGAAGTTGTTGAAGGAGAATTTATGTTGGTATAGTGGAGCGCGCCAAAGAAAATAAAGTGTTTGAAGCATGCTCAAAGACTTGATTTTTCGGCTAGAAAAAAGACTGTTTAAATTTAAAACATTACAAATGGACATTGCTTATATGAATCAGTGTATATGTCTGAAAATTATACCACAAGGTTTAAGACTGTATAAATTTTCCTTTGGTATGATGTACAATGAGGAAATTATTGATGATTTTGTACAATTATTTGATGAAGTAGGACTGGATTTGCTAAAAAAACTGTGTTTTACTATGAAAACAGAGGGAAGTGGTAGCTAAGGAGATAGAAATTTTGGATAGTAAAATTAAATCTGATTTATTATTTTTTCAGTACAGTGTATTATACTTCAAAGTGTTGGACAAGGTGGAAAGCCGATGTTACAATATTTTTCAAAATAAAAAATGTAAATTAGAGAGAGACCAGAAAAGTTATTTAAATAAACAAGTGTACCCTACAAAACAGTTGATTAGTAATAAATATTAAAACTCCCATGCTGAGGAAGGAAGGGAATTCAGTAGCTATAGTGAAGTGGTTAGAAGTGGTGAGGCTTGGAATATGGATGGTGAATTAGTGGGGGAGGGGAACATGATTTTCTAGTAGTCAGACGCTCGGAGAGATTAGCACAGCATTATGCAGAGAAGGGGGAATACAACAAGAGTTACTACCCACAGAAGATGATTGTTTACCAAAATGGGAACAGTTACAGGAACTAGTATTTACAGAGCAGGATATTGTGAAAACCAAGGATGGTTTCACTATTTATAATTTTACAGATAGAAATATTACTGATGATTATTTTCGGTTATTTTCCTAGGGAATAAAATGTATTCCCTCTTCAAAGGGTGAATTGGTGGATAATATCATGGCCCTAAAGATGTATACTAGGAAGTTAAATTTTGAAATTATGTTGGGTCATAAGGAGGGTGACAATATAGGGAGCTCCAAAAAGTTAATTTCGTTACCTAAAAAAAGAAGTACCTATAATCCATCCCTGCACCCCTTAGTGGAGGCTTATGAGAAGTTGGTTCTGGAAGACATTCATGGGATTGCTCAGTGTTATAACAGGAGGCAGGGCAATTTAATGGAGGGTGAATATAACCTCTTGTTGGATTTGAGGAAATTTACACAGATTTGTGTTATGGTTCCAGATAAAGGGGGAGGAGTGGTGCTGTATAAAAGTTTGGACTATCTGAATGAAATACAAAATTTATTATTTGATGAGACAACCTATTTGGGTGTTTCTGGGAATCAGATTAATATTTCCTATTCTAGGATTGATTCATATCTTGAGGAGTATTTGCTTGATGGGTGAATAGATTCTGATCTGTATGATTTTTTGTGTAGAAGGGACCCTGTGATACCTGTTTTTTTCGGTATACCTAAGGTTCATAAAAATATTTTAAAACCTCCATTTAGACCCATTGTGGCTGCTAAGGGCTCAAAGATTCACCCTTTGGCTGTTTTAATTGATTCCTGTGTACAGCATGTGATTAGTAAACTTCTTCAGACCAGGTCTGAAGAAGTTTGAAAAAATGAAAAAATTTTTTCTTATTAAAAAATCTTTTGGCTTTTACTGGTCTGCATTGGTTTTGCTGCTACCCGACTTGTTTACAGCATGTGATTGACAAGACTCCTCACTTAGTAAATGATTCTTGGGAGTTTCTTGGTTTGTTAAAGAAAGACTTGTGGGCAGAGGATAGTATTTTTTTAACGGTGGATGTTAAGGACTTGTTCACCACAATTCCAAAGGGGGAAGGTCTTATGTTAGTCGAACACCTATTATTCCAGGAATATGAGCTGGAACATGACATGGCTACACTGGTCTGTGAATTGATGAGCATAGTTTTGGATAATAACTTTCCATGGTTTGAGGGTGAATACTATCAACAGATCAGGGGCATGGCCATGGGGGCAGTGTGCTCGCCTGTGTATGCCAACTTTGTTCTTCTGGGTTGGAGGAATCTGTATGTAAAAAATTGTCCTTTTTGGGGTAATGTTAAGTTGTATTTACGCTATTTGGATGACATCTTTATCCTTTGGCAGGGTCCTGAGTTAGAAATTCCCAAGTTTATTCAATATTTAAATTTGAGTACTGACTTCCTGGATTTTACATATCAGTACGACATAAAAGGTATTAACTATGTGGACACCTATATTTCCAAAGAGGTCGATGCTTTTAGGTCCAGGATTTACAGAAAGGATACTTTTTGTAATGCATATTTGCATTTTGAAAGTAATCATCCAATGGGACAGAAGAAAAGCATTGTTAAGGGTCAGGCCATTAGGGTGGCCCGTATGACCTCACATTTAGAAGACTTGGGCCCGGAGCTCGAGAAGGTTTCTAATATGTTCCAGGAGAGAGGATATCCAAGGTATTTGGTGGAGGAAATTTTAAGTAAAGTATATGGTAAATGGGGTGTTTTTTGTAAGCCACTTCTAGGGGTAAGTTTTACCAAAAATGACCATGACTCTTGAGATGGTCATCGGAATAGTAAATTTGAAAAAACTTGTGTATTACAGTTCAATAGTAATACTAATAGAATAAAAAAAGTAATGGAATCCAAATGGAATATTTTTAGAACCAATAGGGAGATTTTTAATAAAGTAGGTGAAAAACCTATGTTCATCAATAAGATGGGTTTAAACCTAGAAAAGTTATTTGAAATGAAAATAGATGGGGCTGATGTGGTTGGTTTTGGAACCAGACCATGTGGCATGTGTGCACAATGTCCATATATTATCAAACATGGCAGTAGTGTTCTTAGCAATAATTTAAAGAGTAGAATAATATTTAGGAAGGGGAATTGCAACAACACAGGATTAGTATATTTGGCAGTTTGTATGTCATGTACTCATTATTATGTGTGCAAAACAGAACGTTTGTTAAAAAATAGAGTGTACAAGCATAATAATGATATAAAATAAATTATCCAGTGCTTTATATAAGCATTCCCTTACTTGCCCAGGTTTTATGAAATTTATGTTTGGAATTTTGGACATTGTGAAGATAAATCCAAGAGGTGGGGACTGGAAGAATCTTTTAAAGACAAGAGAAACCCGGTGGCAGCTTAAATTAGCTGCCATGTTTCCACCTGGTTTAAATGAAACTGTTTCTATTGTTCCCATGCTGACGGAAAGAGCTAATAGATTTTAGTATTTTGAATATGTTTTTACATATATAACCTTTTAAAAATATTTATGATGCCATGAGGTTTGTTATATCACTGTGTGGGGGTCACTGCATTCTATAATAATACATTTATTTATTTATTTTACATTTGTTAACTGGGTTAGTCTTGCTGAGCTTTTGGCTCATTTTCAGCAGAGACCCGGGGAGAAAAGCTCCTCAGGACTAGAAAACAATTTATTAAATTTTAGTAACATAGCAGTAACAATCAGCTATAGGATCCTACAAGCAGAGACCTGGAGAGAAATGTATACATATACGTGTATACATACATATATCATTTTGAAGTATTTTTGTATGTTTTTTCTGGCCCTTTAATGCATTTAGCACTTGATGGCTCTGTCCCTTTAATGTTATGCAAAAGTTCCTGGAATTAATTAAGTTAATTGTGATGTCATTATTTATGTGCATTTAAGTGAAGTATTTTATGTAAGATGGTGTATTCTGATGAAATCTCTTTCAGGAGATGAAAGCGCTTAATATTATCAAATAATTCTATATTTTATTTACTTCCTGAGTACATTTTTCATGCGGATGGTTTTTAGGCTATTTTAGTGTCATTTGTCTGGTTACTTTTGGTGTGGTGACTTTGGTTCTTGGAGAATTTATGTTGTATTTGTAATGTGTTGCGATGCATGACTTTTGTAGCAGGTTAAATATCTTTAAAGTGGGGAGTAACAAGTGGATCTCAAAGAAATGTCAGCACTACGGCTTTAGGGACTATTGTTGAAATGTGTTGTGATTTATATTAATTGATGGTGCTGGTTCTAAACCAATTGCATCTACATTGGCTGAGCAGCAACTGTTTCAGCTATTCATAAAAGTAAATGATTGATTATAATGATTTAATGTTTTTGGGCATGATTTCTCAGATTTTGGGGACAGGATAGAAAAACATGCCCTACCATTTCAAGTTGTCTCTGGAGTTTGCAAATGGAGTGCAGTTTGAGAAGAGGACCTTAGATTATAAGGAAACATAGCTATTTCTGGAATTCTGTGTGCAAAGAAAAGTAAGCTTTCTTTATATACCAATTTGTATAACAGGGTATCCAGAAGGAAGGAAGCTCTTTGTGGTATGGGCAGCCATTTGGCTTTTGCAAGGGTAGGATGGTGCTGTTCCCTTAGCAAATATTGTTGTTGGTGGTTTATAGAGTTATACAGTTATTTTATGAAGCAGAAGCAATGAGCGGGATAACATGTTCAAAGCTGAAGGAGGAGGACTACTTTTTCTGTTGCTGCCCTACCTGCTGGAGGAAGGAAGTGGACATTTTCCTAGACCAGAAGAATAATTTACTAATTTTGTTTCTAGTAACTTGAATGTGACACTGGTAGTTAAGAAAAGGGTCTAGCGAGCTTAAAAGGTGTCTGTATTATCAGACTGCTTCCTGCAGTTGTTTTAGTTATAGAAAATGGACCAGGAGTTGTAGAATTTGGAGATTTTTTGCAGAGTTTCAAAGAGGAATCTTGGTATTCCTCCTAAGTACTGTAATATGCTTAGTTATTTGAAGTTTAATTGGGTAAACAGACTGGTATAAAACCCTTTCAGCCTCCACCCAGACCATATGCCAACACAACACGTACAGGAAAACAGTTTACAAGTAAAATATAGACTCACAGAAGAATAATGATCACAATAACATTCCAAACAAAATACAGCTGAGCATTAAATAAAGTCACCACTATAACAGTATAGCAATTAAATATAGTCTTATTTAAAGTTCTGGGGCAATAAATAGCAGGTATTTGGAATGAACCAACACCCTTAACAGAGGGACATTTGTAGTCATTCTTCTGTGGCTGGTTTAGTTGTTTCTTAAACTGAAAGAAATTTGGGAAGGCAGTAATCTGGGTAGACAGGCTATTCCAAGAAGCTGCTGCAAACCTGAAGAAAGATTTTTCACAGATGGCAAGGGTGAAATCAGACCTGTTTAGTCTAATGCCTGCGTTATTTTGTAAAGTATATGAAGACTGACAAATTATTAGCCCATTGGCTAAAGACGAGTAGTGCCTATGACTGAGGAGTGTATAAGTAAGTGTGTTTAGCAAATGGGATGATCTGAGACTGGTAGCCAGTCAGCCTTGGAAGCAATGGTGAATGATACACTGTAGCGCTGACCAGATAAATAAATCTGTGGAGTATATTTTCCATAACCTGACAGTGGGTCAATATTGGCGGTAAAACATTGATGACAATATACAACATGCTTTGGAAGTTACCTGAATGAAATATTTGTAGGCCACCTTAAGTGTGGAGAACCTTTAGCTATAAGCTACTTTGGCTGAAATTTTGTTTTTTTTTTAGTTTAGCTGTCTTTTTTTTTGTTTTAATTTGTTTGGGATATTTTGCAGTTATCCTAATGATAATGGACATAAGCTGGATATGACTTATGCTTAGGCAAACACTCTGATTATGCTTTATTGGCCTGATATTGTCCATTGTAACAATTTTAAATGTAAAAGTTATGGGTAATCAGAATAGCCATATAGCTGAAAGAGCTGATGTTCATAAGGTCATTTTCATATATCCCATATGCCTATGCCTAATTTAGTCTGTATGGTGTTGAAAGGAGAGGGAACCATCTAATACTGCACCTACTTTTGATGTTTAATGAAAAATATATTATTCCCAGGAGGATCGGGAATTTGGGTAGTGAAATTTTTGTCTACCAGTTCCATATCAATGAGTAATTGTTTTGTAATGCCGTGACCATCTAACTGGTGGATTTGTAGGCTGTGGTGAGTATTATATCATCCACTTAGAGTGTTATACTGAAATTTGGTAAATCCCAAGCAAGGTTGCTTATCTATACAGAGAGTAGAACGGGTCTTAAAACAAATCATTGTGCTGCACACATTAATGGAACCAGAAAAGAAGCAGCCATTTAGGCTAATTATACAGAAGGTTCTCTTGTAGAGGTAATTCTTAAACCTGTGTGTCACTTCAGAGGAGAAACCATAGACAGCTAATTCAGTTAGAAGAAGGTTGTGGTTTACAGTTTCAGAAATTCATCTGAGATACAAAAATATTACCCTGTCAATAAATCTTTTTCCATATTGAAGTATCTTTCTGAAATAAAGGCAAGGAGAGTGGTCTGGATACTATATTTTGGTCAAAACCACATTGATTGCCAGAGAGGAGGTATTCATAAAGCTGAATGTTTTCAATAATTCAATAGTATATGATTTTTTTTTTAGTATGTTTGCTAAGGGACAGTGGTTTGCTATATGTCTGAAGTCCAGCGTTGTTTTAGGATGCAGGAACATAAGTAAAGGGATGAATAGAGAGTTCTTAAATTTGGGAGGAAGGATTTCTGCAATGGGAGATAAGTTGAGGATATTTGCTAAATGTTGAGACAGCAAATTAGGTATCTTATTCAGGAGCTTAGGATGTAGATAGTGAAACAGTGGATTGAATTTGCAATTGAGTTTTCTAAAAATGTTTTTATATCATCTTGCAGATTATAGATTTATAATAAAAACAGGGATAATTAAGCGTTTTACACAAGGAGAGCTGTGGAATGACATTGTCAGCAACACTGAAAAATGATGGATGAGCTGTTAAAGGGGAAGATATAGTTTCACTAATTTCCTCAATAAGGGTTGGAGACAGGAGTGAAGTAGTTTGAATTTTTGGTAATAATGTATTGCTTCTACAGCCTTTTATTGTTTTCCACAATGTTTTTTGAATTACCAAAAAGTGAACTATTTGGATAGACCTAGAGTACAGTGAATTGACTTCACTGGTCTTGATTTGTACAGACCTGTTTAATTCTGGAAAATAATTGAATTTAGTAAAATTCAGAATATACGTCATCCATTTTAACCAAGACTTCTTATTATAGGTTCGTAGGTGTTTACTAGACTAACAACCACAAGGGCCTTTTTAAGCCTAGCCACACATCCCAAATCTCTGACAAGTTCTGATACCCATGACAAGTGTAAACAGGGGTTTTAGAGAGGAAACACTTACAAGCAGTGGCCTGGGAGATGAACCATTTACAGGTTGTCTGTGTCCATTACAGACATAGGTGCCAAACCAAGGATGAATTTTGTGTTCTCACCCAATTGTCCAAGTTGCACTTGAATTGGGTTAGGGAGAAACTCTGTTTCACATGGCTGGGGAGCCTGTTCCATAGACAGATTAGTCTCTGGGATACATGCCTGATTCTCTTCAGCAGGTCCTATTTATATCACAGGCAGGTTTAAGTCTTTAGAATAGGTAATTCTGGTGCTGTTTATTTTGTAGATATGCAGGAGATCCATCAGAGTGGGGTCTGACACTGCCCTATATGCCAGGCATAGATGTCCCCTCAAAAGCCTGTAGAAGACAGAATACAGGGATAGGGCCTTGAGGCGTTCTGCAAAGGACATTTTACTTATGTCCTTATTCTTTTAGTGAGGAACCTCTGTGGACATTCCAGTTGTTGGATATTCCTGGTTAGGTACATACCAAAGGGGACATTGTACTCAATGATGGCTCTGATGAATGATGAATACAGAGGAACAATGACTTCCTTGGACTTAGATGCCATACCTTTGTTTATAAGTTGCGCAACATAGAATGATTTCCTCACTACTGTAGACACGTGATGGTCAAAAGCTAGATTACCATCTATGTGTGTCCCTGTTTTCCCTGATTACTGGGTCAACTCTAAGGGATGTGTTGTCAATATGATAGTTACCAGGGGTGGATGACTTCCCAAAGGATACTATTATGTATTTCTTGGCATTTAGTTTTAGTCCATGACTCTGACACCAGTTGTCTGTCTGTGTCAGCCCCTCCTAGAGAACATTTGTGTCAGTGTGAGATTCAATGACAGCTCCCAATTTGCAATCATCTGCAAAATTAGTTAGCTAGAGACCACTGACATTGGCCTTGACTTCAGAAAAGTAAATGCCAAAAAGGAACGGTCCAAGGACTGATCCCTGAGGGACTCCACTTGTGACTGGCCTCTTTGCAGAGGTGGACTCCGCAATTCTAATTTCCTGGGTCCTGCCTGTGAGCCATTTGGCTATCCACCAGGTGACATATCAGTTTGTACCTAACCTCTTAAGTTTGTCAACAATGTCTGAGTGGGGTATTGTGTCAAATGCCTTGGCCAGGTTGAGGTAGACAATGTGAGCCATTTTTCCCTCATCCATTTGTTTGGTTTCCTTCTCAATGAAGTCCATTGGGTTGAGGTGATTGTGTCTATCATGTGCTCATTCCATGATGGGAAGGCTGATGTGTACTACATGATGCCTGTTTTATTTCATGTGAAATCTGCTGCAATGATACTGCTTGCTGTAATTGCCTGCTCATATTATGAGTGCCAGATGTTGATTAACATGTTACCTGTACAGGTGGTGACAATGCACCTTCATGTTGCACATTATCATGCATACTTTATATATAGCTTTAGAGATGGTCTCTGAATGAAGAATTAGGTGCTCCATCTGCAGCAGGAACAGACACAGAAAATATGGGAAGTCTGTAGTATTTTGCTGGTTCCCATTCTGTTGTCTTATCCATCTGGATGTTGCTGCTAATTTATAATATGCTTGTTCTATTTCTACATTATCACTTACCAGTGCTGCTGTTCTTGTGCAGATATAGATGGGTAAAGCATAACATTGAGCTAAATCAGCAGAAATAGAAGATTCTGAGAATGATAAAAAGGTGCTGGGGTGAGTGCAGCAGAATGCTGTGGTATCCATTGTTCTGAATGTGACACAACAAAAGGTTATGCATCCTCAAATTTGGAGAGTGATCCCACATCTACAGACTCGTTACCATGGCAGCCACTCTGGACAGCAGGATGATGAGATATTGTGGCATATGTGAGCTGTTCTGGACTGCATCCCTGCAGTATTGCCACAGTCTTCTGAGTTTATACAGAAGACTGGATTCAGGCATATTGGTTGCCAAACATTTTTCTGCAGCGACACTTGGTTAAGGATATATAGCTAAATTGCAATTCCACTGCAGAGATACATGGCCGCAACAAATTCATTGTGTGCACAGAGAAGCATGCAGTGCCATGCCCATAAATGGAATAACAAAGTATAGGGGGTGGCAATTTCCATGGTCTCTCAAGACCCTAAGGACAGCAAGCAGTATGGCAAGCACCCCAGCAAAATGCCCAGTGAGCATGTGAGTGACAGAGAAAATCCAGTGTCCAACAAGCTATACCTTTATTAATGTGTTAAGCAAAGTGGCAGATATTGTGCTTGGTATATGGTACATATTTATGTAACCAGTAAGCCAGTGATGGAACGTGAAGCAGATCCAACAACAATTTTATTGAAACAAATAACAAAGATTAAGTGCTTTCATCCCTCAAGTAATAGGGGACTTCCTCAGAATCTTCTGAGGAAGTCCCCTATTACTTGAGGGAAGAAAGCACTTAACCTTTGTTATTTGTGTCAATAAAATCGTTGCTGGATCTGCTTCATGTTCCATCACTGGCTTACATATTTATGTAACTACAACTTTTAGAAGTGTGTAAAGCAAGGAGGAAATCCTGTACATAGATATGTTTTAGATGACACTCCCTAGACACAGTGGTTCTCTTGTAAGGAGTAATAGGCTTTCTCCTGAGAAGGTATTTTGGGCTGCAACACAGTAAGATGTTTAGAGAGATGTTCAGTAGGCAACTCTAATAGTACCTTCAGATACCATGTTCCAGCCCCTACCTGATTGTTCATCTGTGGAAGATCCAGGTTGGAGAGGTCACACACATATCAGCCCCCACCCCACCCCCACTTGGTTATTCCAGCTGTGAACATTCTGCTACATGCTTCTTTGTGCCCACAGTGAATTCAGCCATGTGCACCCAGTCAATTGTCTCCAGAGGGAAATGTCCCACAACCAATATGTCCAAATCCCAGTGGCAAGTGTGCTTTTCAGAGTGATTATTGGACTAAATACTATATCACATAGTCTTTCAGATGTCAAATATCATAACATATTTTGTCACAGATGTTTCTTTCATACTTTGGAGAGGGACCGTTACTAAAATCTTAAGTTTAGTAGCACTAGGTGGTATTTTCATAGTTTACAAAGACAACGACATTTCAAATTTGAATCAACCGTCCTTTTTCCCATGATTCTGTATTATATTCAATTTTTTTCATGATTCATTCTACTAATCTCTCTCTCTCTATGACTTTAAGTTTCTTCTCATACAGTACTGTGTATTTTTTCTATGCAAGTTAATCTGAAGTCTCAGGATACCACAGCTATGTATCTCAAAAATGCAAAATCTACTCATTCCTTTCTTGCATTCATTAATTTACAAAATAACTTGTGCTGGTGAGGGTGGGGTTATAGCATATTGGGTTCCTATCATGTAGTCGAACTTTTACAAGTTTGAACCACATATGGTCGAGACCATACATTCGAATTTCTAAAAGTTCGAGCGTTTGAATGGAAATCTCCGTAAGAGGAGATTTCCATTCACTTCAATGTGGTGTGATCTCAGAGTTGGTATATTTAAGTAGTGGTGGCTGTAGGGGGCACAGCCCCCTATGTGGGGGGTGGAGGGGGACTTGCCCCCCAGCTTAAAACAAGTTGTTGTTTTGTGCATTATGTAGTTATTTTTTTTTAGATACTCAACGTTCTGTAACTTCGAACATAATGGTTCTACCATTAGGTGTTCGGAGTTACGGAACTTCGATTATCTAATATAGACCCTAGCATATCAAGTAGGCTAGACCAAACTTTCTGTGTCCAGCAACAGTCTCTGTCTCATCCTGTGAGATCGTCAGAAGTTCCCAGATAAGCTGAGAGAGATATAAACACAAATTGGCAGAAATGGAGTTTCTTTGCAGGGTGGATGGGCTGATTTCCAGTGGTAGAATGAAGACCTCTGTAGTGTTGAACGACTTCAATGTATAGTTACTGCTTCAGCACCTTGTGAAGATGATCTTGACTGTTTCTTACATGAGGTAACCTCTCAGTAGGGGGAGGCCTCTGGACAAATCAGGACACAGTGGAAGGACTATATCTACTGGCTTGCTTGGAAATGCTTGGGGAGCCCATAGGATAACCAAGAGGCTATTCATAGCCTCACCTCAGGCTTTGTGCCCATTGAATGGCGCACTGTGATGGTTATCCCACTCCACAAAGGGGGGGCCACAACAGACCCCGGGAACTACCGCCCCATTAGCCTGATGAGCCTGGTCTGCAAGGCCATGGAACGTATCATCATGGAACTCATAAACAAAGACATTGGAGATCTCCAAACTCTGGACCCCACACAGTTCGGGTTTGTAAAAGACAGATCATGTCTCCTAAACCTGATAGACTTCTTTGAAGTAGTCACCAAAGCCGTAGATGAGGGTAAGGTGGTTCCCACAGCCTATCTTGACCTTGCCAAGGCTTTCGACACCATCCCCCATTCTGGAATTATAGCTAAACTCACTAAACTAGGTATGAATCCCTACATCACAAGATGGGTTGCCAACTGGCTCACTGACAGAACCCACACTGTGAAAGTAGCAGACTCCAAATCAGACTTCAGACCAGTGACAAGTGGAGTACCACAGGGTTCAGTCCTGGGTCCTCTCCTGTTTGGTATCTACTTCTCTGAAGTACAGGCTAACACAGAAGGTCTTTGGCTAACTAAATTCACAGATGACTGCAAACTAGGAGCCATAATTGAAACTCCTAATGATGTGGACATCCTACAAAAGGTCCTCACAGATGCCTGGTGTCAAAGCCATGGTCTCAAACTCAATGCCAAAAAGTGCATTGTCATCCCCTTTGGTAAAAACTCTGTACCCATGAACTACCACATAGGTGGTAGTCTACTTAACACTGAAAGTGTGATAAGAGGCCTTGGGACACAGGTGGACAGTAGTCTCTCCTTTGATAATCACATCGCCACAGTGGTCAGGAAATCCTTCTACGTGGCACACCTCATCACAAAAGGTTTCTCATCCAGAAGAAAAGAGGTCATTGTTCCCCTCTACTCATCACTCATTAGACCCATTATAGAGTACAACGCCCCTTTTGGTATGTACCTCACAAGACATCTACAACAACTGGAAAGGCCGCAAAAATACCTCACAAAGAGGATTACTGGCCTCAAACAGATGCCTTACAGACTGTCTCAAAAAACTCCAGCTTTACTCCGTCGCATATCGCCTACTCAGAAGCGATCTCTGCCTAGCATATAAAGCTATGTCAAACCCAGAGCTGTTGGACATGCTCCACTTAAAGAAATCCCAATCCCTCCGAGCTACACGCTCTAGGGACCTAAACCTTGTCACCACAATAAACAGAACATGCTGGAGGGATAGATTCCTGTCCCAGAGACTTCCCATACTCTGGAGAAGACTACCTATCTATGTCAAACAGAGCTCCTCATTAGCACTCTTCAAGACAAATCTTGATGATTGGATGGGTAATAGGAAATAAACCCCGGGGATCACTTCTGTGGTTCTGCTTAACAGGGGCACAGAAAAATAATTTTCTTGGGTGACGAAAGCCAGGGTACCTTTTTGACTAGGCTTGTATAGGCCATAGGGCCAATAGCCTAGTGCCTACCTATGAACCTATGAACCTATTATTCCTTGTTCATTGTTCTATCACTGTGACAATCATCAGGACAAGTGGTTTAGATGGTTATGACAATTATCATTCCACTGTTGAACTGGAATTTGCATGAAAATTCATAACATTCTATTGTTAATTAAAACATTTCATTTATGCTTTCTTAAAAAAAAAGAGTCCAGTTCCAAACATGACTGGTAAATGTCTCGGCAAAACTTAAATATTATCAGAAATGTCATGCATTTATGTTAAATGTTTTACAGGTTATGTTATGCATGATTAACTTCATAAAACTCAGTGTACTAAAGCAGAGGTATATCCAGGTATCAAAAAAAAACAATTTATACCACCAGCATGTTGATTACATTTGTTCTTGTTTATAATATGCTTTGCTTAAGCTTTACCCTTTAGTCATCAGCAAGTGGATTATACTTATTCATAATATATTCTACACAAGTTTCCCCCGAAAGCGAAAAGAATAAATTCCAAAGACGTGTCTGGAGCATTTCTTCCCAGGCCTCCTCTGAAAATAGGCTCTGTCCTAGTCGGACGTTCCCTGTCAACAAATGTTAAATAAATAAATGGCAGAGAATGAAATGCTGTTTTCTTCTCACATACAGAGACTTTAGCTCTCAAGCAAAAATAAAAGTCAAAGAGTCTTCTTTCCGAATTGAAGCATTTATTAAATCATTCCATTTGACTGCATCACTTTTGACACAACAGTGCTTATCTGTCAAAAGTAATGCTGTCAAACGGAATGATTTAATAAATGCCTTAATTCGGAAAGAAGACTCTTTGACTTTTAGTTTTGCTTGAGAAATAGGGACA
This sequence comes from Protopterus annectens, assembly GCF_019279795.1. Classification (NCBI taxonomy): domain Eukaryota; kingdom Metazoa; phylum Chordata; order Ceratodontiformes; family Protopteridae; genus Protopterus; species Protopterus annectens. The sequence goes on from NC_056731.1 coordinate 1,855,523,643, forward strand.
ACATGCTCCATTTCTGATTTATTATTGTTCCAACTGTACTTATTAGCATGGTTTTCCTCAGAGCGAGCCCTTATCAGTGCATCAGCACATCTATTGCCAGTGTTTCTAATTTAAGCCATACAGAGACTTGGAAATTATATATATATATATATATATATATATATATATATATATATATATATATATATATATATATATATATATATATATATATATATATCCAGATTCATTCTTCTGTGCCTGTGGTGAGGTTTGAGCTCATGGTTTAAGCAGTCTTGCAATCCTGACTACTTGACTAAAAGAAAATTGCACTTGAAAGTCATCTGTTTTCATAGTTTCATAGTTCCTTTAGTGATATTTGAAGCTAATGTCATACTGGTTTGATCTAACAGATCTTCAGACATAGATCACTGTTGCAGAAGCCTAAGCAATATGAGTTCTACCCCCTATGACAGGTGAGCACCTTCCCCACCATCCAGCTATCAGGAACTCAAGTATAGATCCATACAGATCCAAGGCAGTTGGAGAACAAACATACTTCAGAATTTATTTTTGCTCGCAAAGTAAGTGCTTGTTCAGTGGACTCTGTGGAATTGTTGGAAGGTTAGTGATCTTCAAGAGATGGTCAGATTAGTCTTCTACTATTTATTATCTTGTGAAAAAATGTCATTTTATTCTGTGAATTTTTTTATTGTTTAGCTAGGAAACAATGTTTTGGGCCCATCATTACTTTTCTATAGGAATTCTCATGTTTATGCTTATGCAAACTTTTTGTGAGGATAAGTTTTATTTTTGAGATAAATTTTCCTTATTTATGAAACTCAGAACCACATGTTCTCTGCTTTACACTTTCCCAACTTGTCCAGGCTCTGTTACCTGCTTTGGATATTTCCTCCTCAGCTTACCTATGGAGAAATTGTCAGTCTCCATGGTAGCACCTTCCCTTACATACAAAAGAAATAAGTTGTTAGAGAGTCATTGGGTGGCAGGACAACTCTTATTCTGTCTCATCCACTGGTGGATGACTCTAATGTTGCCACTTGTTCCTCAGACCCCCCCCCCCAGCCTATTGTTGTAACCTTTTCAGCAACCAAAGACCATGGAATCATCACATCCTCTATGACTGTATGGATGTCCTTGGGGGCAAAGAAAAGACACATGTCAGTGGCAGGAGAAGGAGCAGTTGAAGTGTCTTCACTTAACTGGAATGGAAATATTGAAGCTGGGAACATTATGTCAAATAAAAGTCAGTCTTTTGTCCAGGAAAGTGAGAAGAATGTCCAGTCCCCTGTTTCTATTTCTCTGGACAGGACATACTTACTGGGATTTGCCAAGGAACTCATTACTGCTTTTCATACCTCTCAACCTCTTAGTGTAAGAAATCTGGACAAAGCCTAAAATAATAGGTTCATACTAGGCTAACTGCCCTTGTAGGCTATTTTAAGCCTAGCCAATTACCCCAAATAAGACTCAAACCCTGGACCTTAGGTTTGTAAGGTAAACACTTTAATCATTATGCCAACCTCCCTCCCAAAGGAAAGGCCAAAAAAGGGACAGATTTTAAATATTGCTATTAAAAATTTAAAAGGTTGCTAGAAAATTGGATTTGTATTAGCATGCATTTTTTGAAGGACATGAAGTCTGAAACTGAAATGTATGTCATTCTTTAGTGACTTTAATCTTCAGAGATTTACCAGAAACTACAAATTGTATGAGGAATGGACCAAAATATGAAGCAAAAATCTGGACATTCTGTGAAAATCTGGACAATTGAGATGTATGCTGCTTTTTACTTACCAATTGTTTCTTCAGGCAAGACAAGGAAAATAATCCCTTTGTTTCTGACATGGAATTTCATTCAGAAGAGCATAGATTACAGGGGGATGGTTGTTCCTCAGGAAATTACTCTAATTTTGAGTTATCTGATTCTGAAGATAGGATGCCTTCAGATGTTCATGATGAAGAGTTTCCTTTTACTGACACTTTATCTAAGATGAAATACATTTTTCAGTGGGACCAGAATGAGGCTCCCGTTGCGTGGGAAATGTAGTTTGTTATAGTTACAGATGTCTAAAGCTGTAGCTCTTCTTCCAGCCTTGCCTTACTTTAGATAATATTTTTCTCACTGTTTTTAGCTTACCTGACAGTTGGACTCCTGCTCCCAAGACATCTGACAGGTTATATAAGGTACCCCAGACACACAAGCACCTTCTTTCTAATCCTTAAGCAGACCCAGCAGTGATTTCTTGAGCTAAATTTGCTTCTGAAAAAAAAAGATTACTACTGCTAACCCCTATCCCTCTGATAAGGATGGGAAAATAATGAAAAAGGTGAAGAAGAAAATGAATTCTTCTAGTACTTTCATTTTCAAAAATTTAAACTGTTAAGCTTTTATGTTAAAGTTTTTATTTTTATACTTTGAAAACATGCAGAAATAAATGGTTAATATTATTTTTATAAGATAAAGAATCCAACCCTCCTTTTTAAGAACTAATAGTAACTTTCCCCTATTCTCAGCTCCCTTTTCCAATAAGCAAATTAAGCAGCAAGGAGCTGAAAAGCAGGTTTTTAAAAGCAATGGAAAGGAGGCTCTAAAAAGAAAGGAAAGCTCTAAAAATGAAGGGCAGTCCTAACTGTCAGCATGACTATCCCCTGTACAGGCCCCTTCTCCCACCCTGGCAAACTTTCTATGCCTCTGAGACTTCATTTTCCATATTGGAGAAGATTGTTTCAGACAATTGGGCTCTGAAGGCAATCCAATGTGGACATACTTGGCATTGGGAATTCCTCTTCCTTTTCCAGGGAAACAGAACACTGTATTTCCTCCCATCCTGAACCATATGCTTTTTCAGGGAATTATAGAATTGGTGCTGTCAACCTCCAAAGCAAAGGTCGTCATTTGAGAATTTTTCTAGTGGCCAATCCAGAAGGATCCTTGAGGTCCATGCTAGATCTTTCTGTTCTGAACCATTTTGTCAAGGTCCCAAAGGTCAAGATGTTATCTCTTCAGTATTTTGTTCTTCTAATCCCCCTTCTAACTTTTATAGTAAAGTTGGATCTAAAATTTATGGATGGTGCAGTGGTGCAGTGTTAGCATTGTCACCTCACAGCAAAAGGTTTGTTCTCCAGTTCGATTCTTGACTGGGATATGTTCTGTGTGGAGTCTGCATGTCCACCCTGTGTTTGTGTGGGTTTGCCCTGGTTTCCTCCCATGTTATAAAGACATACATCTGGAGTGTTTCTCCCTGGGCCTCTGCTGAAATTTGGCTTTGTTAAAAGTCAAACTTTCCTGCTTAACAAATGTAAAATAAATAAAAGATGCTCATCATCAAATTCCCATTACAGAACATTTCAGGCATTACTTAGGATTTGTTGTGTTTAGCTCACATTATTAATTCTCTGTTTTAACCTTTGGACTTTCCACTGCACCAAGGATATTCCTAAAATGCCTACCTCCAGTCATTGCTTACTGCAGACTTCAAAGCATCCATGTTTCCATATTTGGACAGTTCTTTTACATTTGTAGACTCTTTTATAGTTACCAAGAGTCTTTAGCAACTGTTCAGAAACTTCTACTCAGTCTAGGTTTTCAAATAAACTTTCAGAAGCCTTCTCTTATTTCTTGTCATAGCATGATTTTTCTGGGATGTTTAATGGACTCTGTCTTGGAAAGTGCCTTTCTTTCTTCAGACAAAGTAGACATGGTGCAACAGTTTTTCTGAGTTTCTCCAGTCAAATATATGCATCTACAATGGAGTTTTTTGGGATAATGAGGAACATGGCATTGAAGATTCTTATGCATCACCTGGCCAGACTACACGCGAGGAAAATACAGTGATATCAAATCAGTTTATATTCAGCATCTATGCCCTTTGCCTTTTCAGATCCCAGTTCTGGGATTTGTAAAGAGGGAGAATGGGTGGTGAGTAGACCAGATAGCTTGCAATCCATGACTTCCATTCTTCCTTCTGACCCTCATCTAGTCAGTCACCACTGATGCTTCAGACCTGACGTGGGAAGTGGTTTCCAAAGGGGTAAAAGTGCAAACTCTGTGGGATCCTGTAGACAGACAGAAACACATAAATATTGGAGAGATGTCAGCTGTTATCAATGTTTTGAAGGCCTTGAATCATCTCTGGACCTCTGCAAGCGTATGCAGACAACATCACGGTGATGTGGTACATAAACAAACTGGGAAGTTACCAGATCTTACCCTCTTTGCAGACTTGCTGTGATAGCCTGGAAGGTAGCAACTCAGCTCGGTTTGACTTCTTGGGATTTATAGATTAAATCAGAGCAAAACTTGGTTGCAGACAAGCTCAGCAGGATCAAGAGAGATCCCCCCACAAATGTAAACTTCATCCTGGGGTTTCTAAGAACTGATCCAGCTTTTGGGAACTCCACAAATATAACTGTTTGTCTCCTTTCAGAACAGACAACTAAAGAATTCTTCTCCAGGACTCCTTGTAAACAGACCTGGAAGACAGATGCCTTCTCAGTACCATGATTTCTGGTGTTCTTCTAAAGATCTAGAAGGACTCACCAAAAATTGTGGTGGTGACTCCCTTTTGGCCAAGGCCTCAGGGGTTCTTACTTTTTTTCAGATTGGCCAAGGACAATTACCACAAGCTTCCCCACAGACTGGATTCACCCACAAAAGACAGGGGAGTTTGTAACACCCTAATATGAAAACTTCCCACTAATTGCCTGGATAATAGAATACTGATACTTTCAAGGCATTTCTCTGTGAACATACAGAAAGTACTAAAGGAGAAGAGAAAACCTGCTACTAGAAAATCATCTATTTGTAATTGGAAATGTTTTTCTAGTTGATGCCACTCAAAGAACCAGGACCTTCTTCAGGACCGGCTGCCTCTAGTCCTTTATTTGTGTGAATTACTGTTCAATGGTCTTTTGTATTCCTCTGTTGAGGTGCATTTGTCAGCTTTTTCTGCTTATCTGCCCTTTGTTCCCCCTTTCCAACAATACTCAAGTTAAACAGTTTTTGAAAGGGGTGTTACATACTTGCCTACCTTTGAAACAAGTGCCTCCTTCTTGTGATCTGAACTTTAGATTTGAGAAGCTTATTCTGAGTACATTTGAACTTGTTCTTCGGGCTCATCTGAGGTTGTTTACTTGAAAGACAATTTTAATCACTGCTCTGACATTTGCTAGGAGAATATCTAGGTTACGAGCTGTTATGATGAGTCATCTCTACCTTGTTTTTCACAGGGACAGGGTATTTTTTGAAAACAAAAACTCCTTTATTCGCAAAGTGGATTCAGAGTTTACTTTAAGCCAGACTATTCATCTCCCAGTCTTCTTTCCTAATTCTAAGAGCAAGGGAAAAATAATTCTTCACACTCTAGATGTGCACAGGCAGCTCAGATAGTACCTAGACAAAACATGAACCTTCAGGAAAGCTGATCAACTGTTTGTCTCCAATGAAGGTAAGAGAAAAGGGTAACTGGTGTCAAAACAAATCATTTCCAGGTGGTTGCCTCATGCTATTGCCTTTTGTTATACTCACCATAATAATCCACTTCCAGGTAGGGTCACAGTCCATTGCACAAGATCTTTTGTTTCTTTAGTGGCTTTCTGGAAAAGGGTGGACTCTAGCAGTATTCTAAAGGCAACAACGTGGTCCTCTCTACACACTTCTACAAAGCACTGAAAATTGGATTCCTTTTCTAGGTCCAGTACAGGCTTTAGTAGGACCATTCTCCATGGGCTCATGGAATCTTAGTTTATGGGTCTCCTCCTATTCTTACTTTTACTCCACTAGGCCATAGAGATCTACTTGTATAGTTTAGGCTACTGCCAACAGTAATCTATGTCTGAACATACTATAGTTGTACAAACAAACTTGGCCTAATAGTAGAGGTTCTAATAGATCACTGTTGCAGTAGCCTCCCCTCCCTCCAGCCCCATCTTCTTATATATATATTTTTGCTGTTGCAAGGGTCTGGTTTGGGTCACCTTTTTTGTATATAGTTATTGTTTGGTTTGCTTCCTAGTATTGGTCTTCGAGGCTCTTGCCTCCCATTTGGGCAAAAAATGTTATGAAGTTTTTTGTGCTCCATAGATTAGAACTATTCTAACTGCCCTTATGAACCATTTTAAACTTAACCAATTACCTCATATGAGAGTCAAACCATGCCCCTTGTGGCTGTAAGGTTAACATCTTTACCATTATGCCACCTTCCCACCCTTATCAATTAGAGCCTGGGAAAGGTGCCCAAAGCTCTGTGAAGCTGGCTGGCTGGTTGCAGGTAGTAAGTTTCATATAGTTTAGACTATTGCAAAAGTGATCTGTTAGAACATTTACTGTTATGATATATTTACTTACATAGCTGTACTTTCCGACCTATTAACTGTAGCTTGCATTATTTCAAATAACTGCTCATCTGAATTTAAATGCAAATATAATTGAAAGCGTGTTAATTATTATCTTGTGGAAAGTACAAAGCTGGTGATATGAATCTTTAAGTAACAGAAATACAGACTACTAAATGCAAATTAAAATACATCTGCACATTTTTAATGTACAGTAGGTGTTTTAATTCAGTTCTCCCACAGGTAGCTACACAAAAACCATCTTCTTGCAGTCTGCTTTGCTCTCAGAGCTCTATTCCTTTTCCACAAATTACTCTTGGGAATGAGGGTTTTGTTTGTTAGCAGCATTATTTTGACATCTGTTGCTAATTATGTTTTCACTATAAGATTAAAGAAATATGTCTGGATTTCACAAGCTGAGCTGACAGTGTAGAAGGTTTATCCTACCACTGGGAACAGATATAAATTAGCAGCTATGACAGAAACAGGAAAGATTTTTTTCTACTGTTTCTACAGACGTAAATGCTTATCCTTAAATGTATATCCTTACCTTACAACCTGGATTAAAACTATTGCAATTTAAATAAGTGCTATAGACATATGAACCTATTCTAATTTTGATGTTAAAAATGCACAATTTTTTACACTTCATTTGTCATATCAATAACAAAACATTTGGTGTTGAAACGCAAAGAGGACAGAGCATCTGTTGGTCTATTAATGGTCTAAGAGAAATTGTCTTGTGAGAAGGTCTGAATACAACCGGCAGTTTGAGGAAGGATATTAATTAAAGTTAAAAATCAGCAAGAAAAGCTCATGGAGCTTTCTTGACAAATCTTTTTACTTTAATTAAAAAATATATTAAAAGTGGCCCCTGTTTTCAAATATAGCAAGCACATTGTGCCATTTTGACACATTTGGAAGTGGCACTGCTGACCACCATTTAAAGTGTTAAAAGATAACTTTGCTAAAATTCAGAGGCATTTAAAAATATCTGCAGGTTACATTTCTGTCTTACATGCTATGTTATTTGGCTTCAAGTGATTAAACATAATATACTTCCATAACAGGAATCAGTAAAATATGTGGAACTTCACCTTTACTGCACAAAATTAATGCATATCACTTTTTTCTCCAATTTGTTAATCACATGATGATTTCTCTGCTAATTGTGAAGTAGTAACTTTCTGTAAAGTTCTATGAAGTAGTTACTTTCTACAAAGCTCCTCATTAGCACTCTTCAAGAAAAATCTTGATGATTGGATGGGAAATAGAAAATTCACCTCAGGCATCATCTCTGTGGCTCCGCTCGATAGGGGCACAGGAAAATAGTTTTCTTGGGTGGCAAAAGCCAGGGTACCTTTTTGGCTAGGCTTATATAGGCTCCAGGGCCAATAACCTAGTACCTACCTATGAACTTATGAACCTATAGATAGTCATTACTGCCACTATCAATGTCATTTAATTTGTGATGTTGAGGGAGTGAAGGAAGTCAAGCCTAATGAAGCCACTATAAACTGAAACATGCTGTGCATCCTTAACACATAATGTATCTTTAATTTGGTGTTAGTGGAGCAACAGGTAGCCCACATGGCTTTAGTATAGAAGGCTGTGGGCTCTATTCCCAAAGCAGGTATATCAATTACTAGTACTGCACTCCTAAGTATGTCATCATTTGGATAAGTTGCTGAAATGAGGTCCTTCTGCAAGAGTTGCTGGAAGCTCAGGTAGATGTAAATACACCCACAGCACCCATCAAAGTGATTAGGAAAAGTTCCCCAATGCCATAGCCAAATTTCCTATAGCGGTATCAATACCATTTTAGTTTTCCACTAAATAGAGGCTGCTAGCCTAATGGGATAACCCCAGTCAAGAATGGATAAATAAAAGTGAAATAATTATCACCTGCACATTTATTAGTCTGAAGGATGAAGTGATCTGCTTGAGATATAACGAATGTTACTTCTTGTTGCTTATTAATTGCTGTGCTATTTTTCTGTTTGGTTCGCTAGCTGTTTACCAAATGACTGAGTATTCCCTGAGTTAATGCAATCCCTGAATAGATATCCCACACTTTATAATTAGACCGTGCACTGCCCCCCCCCCCCCCCAAAAAAAAAAGAAAAAAACAAGAAGGAAAGAAACTCTTGTGAGTTCTGAGTGTGGCAGTTTCTCTTTGTCAGAGCTAAAATGATGTTTGCTATTGTATGACCAGTAGAACAGACTTATTAACTAAGTGTTCCATCATTTTTCTTCTTCGAGTCATCCATTATGTGAAAAAGCACATTACAAGCCCTGACCTTCAGCCCACCCATTATGTGAAACAAAAAAGGACATTAAAATTCTTGTCATATGTTTTTCACAACTGTTGTATGCTACCATTAGACTCAGTATGAATAAGTAAGTCAAGTAAAATAAAATAATAGGGGAACAGTTGCATAATGGTTAAGGTCTTTGTCTCCTAAGCACAAGGCACAAGGTTTGATCTTAACCTCCAGCCAATGCCTGTCTGGAGTTTGTACGTTCTCCTTGTGTCTCTGTGGGGTTCCTCCCACTTCCAAAAAACATGCTGAGTATTTCCATTTCAAACTCACCAAAGAATGGAGCTGTGAGCAGACATTACACGGTGCCCTACAGGGAGAAGAGTTATATTAACCAACCTCTTTGGGCATCTGCTGTGGTGTGCAGTATACTTGTGATAGGAGAACATGGAATACAGACTGTGTGTCATGGCAGGACTATCCACTTGCTGGTGTAAAATATGGCTCTAGATGATTCGGTCATATTGATTAATATTGCAAAATAAATGGACAGGGTTCCTGGTGATAAGTAGGTTGAGGACCCAGCCTACTCAGACCTATGCCAGAGACCCATGCTAACAGTGGGAGGGGGTGTATGTGCCCCTATTGGTCAGTGTATGCCTGCCATAAAGCCCAGCCCCCCTGGGTAAATAAGTCACTAGCAGGCAGGTGTCCAATTGCCTGTTACCAGAGATATCTGTGTTGAGAAAAAGCTGGACATAAAACCAATCAAATTGCCAAACATGAACTAAGAATTGCCACACTCAATATAGGTTCAATGCAGTTTTACTGATAGGAAGAGGCTTGGAAATGGATGACATGATGATAAGAAGGAGGCTGGAAATCCTATGTATCCAGTAGACAAGTGGAACGACAGTTCTGGTTTGGATCCAGAGCCTACTACTCAGGAGGGGGACAGGCTAGAAACAGTGTGGGAATTATGGTGAGGGAGAAGCTTCAGAAGGCAGTGAGGGATGTCATCATCAGAATTAGTGACAGACTCATGGCAATCAGACTCCAGCCTAATGATAGGTTAGTATTTATAACCTCAGCATACGATAGGGCAGTATTCATAACCTCAGCCTATGCCCCACAGCAGGGCTGTGATAGTGAAGAAAAAAGTGCATTCAGACAGCAGTTACAGGACCTACTAGATAAAGCAGGAAACAGGAAATGGTATTGATAATGGGTGACTGAATGCACATATCAGAACAGACAGAACAGGATATGAGGACTGCCTGGGTATACATGGGTGGGACAACAGGAATAAAGTAGGAGAGGCCATTCTAGACTTTTGTCTATTAAATGGCTTGATAGTAGCCAACACATGGGTTCAGAAAGAGAGACAGTCAGTGGTCAACATGCGGCTCACGTAGACTTCCTCCTAGTAAGGAAATGGCATTGGGGTAGAAACAGCGATTGCAAAGTCATCCCCAATGAAACAGTTTGCCCACAGCATAAAACACTGTTTGCCACAATCATCTGCAAGCAGTGGTCATAGAAGACTCTAAAGCCAGCAGAAACAAGGCTGAAGACCTGGAAGTTGACTGGAGAGAAAACACAACAGTTCAAGGAATTATTCAGGTCTCTAGCATCTCAAGTAGAAGATGAAAGAAGTGGAGTTGAAGAATGTAAGTGACTCAAAACAGCATGTGTGATGACTACAGAACAGATATGTGGTCAAGCCAGGTATGGAAGTACATAAAGAAAGCTGGTGGTGGAATGCAGAAGTCCAGGAAGCCATCAAAAGAAAAAAGGCATGCAGGAAAAATTTGGAGGCAGAAAAGATGTACCAGGCTAGGAAGAATACTTTTTTGGCTAACAAAGAAGTTAAGAAAGGATTTGCAGTGGCAAAGAACGAGGCATCCGAGGCACTCTACCAGCTTCTAGAAAGTAAGTCAGTAGATGGAACAAAGCAGCTGTATCAGGTTGCTATGCAAAGACAGAAAGATAAAAAGATAATCATACTCCCTTCATAAGGGATGCCAGCAACAACCTGCTCACCAGTCCACAGGACATCAAAGCCAAATGGAAAGAGTACTTCCAGCAGCTTCTGAATGAAGGAATCAAAGAACTTGTACTGCTCCAAATGCAGCCTATGATGAGAGAAGAGGAGAAGTCTGCTATAACAGAAGTAAGAATAGCACTAAGTAAAATGAAGTCTGGGAAAGCAGCAGGCTCAGATGAGGTCACAGCAAATATGATAAATATTCTGGCTGAGATTGGGGAGAAACGGCTCCTGAAGGTACTCATAACAGTGTAGAGAGAAAGGCATGTTCCAGATTACTGGAGAATCAGCATACTAGTGCCAGTGTTGAAGAACAAAGGGGACATTCACAGCTGTGGTCAGTACAAAGGTATCAAACTCTTGTCCCATTGCTTGAAAGTTCTGGAGAGGGTGACTGATAAATGAATATGCGGAGCAGTAGAAAGTAAGATGGGAAATGACCAGTTCAGATTCAGATTAGGATGCAGCACAACTAACCGAATGTCTGCAGTGAGGCAGATAGTTGAGAAGAAGCTAGAGATGAGGAAAGAGTCCACTGGGCATTCCTAGAATTGGACAAAGCATATAACAAGGTCCCAAGAAAGCTGATTTTGGGTAGTTCTTCAGTGGTTTGAAGTCCCAGAAACATTGGTAGAACTAGTGCAAGCCAGGTACAAGGACCCAATGACTCAAGTATGAACAGTATTTGGTCTCACAGAGGGGTTCCCATTGGGAGTGGGTGTGCATGAGGGTTCAGTTCTGAGCCCACTGCTATTCATACCGGTGATTGACTACATTAGCAAACAAGTCAGAGGGTACAGGTGAACAGAGTTGCTGTATGCTGATGATGTGGCATTACAGGATGACTCTGAATAAGAACTTCATCAAAGGATAGGGGAATGGAATGCTAAACTGCAGGCGCATGGGATGAAACTAAGCACAGATAAGACAGTTGTAATGGCAGCAAATGGAGTAAATCAGAAGAAGCTGAGAATTGAGAAGACAAAATAGTGGAACAGGTTAACAGCTTCAAGTGTCTGGGAGGGATGGTTGAGGAGAAGGGAAGTCTGAATTAGGAGTTCAAAGCAAGAATCAGAGGACCTGCAGCCAATCAGCACAGAGTGTCAGGTGTAGTATATGACAGAAGAATGTCAAAGAAACTGAAAAGTAAGGTGTACAAGAGTGCCTGATCAGCACTACTGCATGGCATGGAAACTAGGGAAGTAAAGACAGAGCAGTTGAGGAAGCTAGAGGTGATGGAGATGAAGTGCCTGAGATGGGTGGTAGGATGCACACTGTTGGACAGATGAAGAAATGAAGACATAAGAGCAGAAGCCAAAGTTGCTCCAACAGTCAAAGAAAAGAGGTTACATTGGTTCAGGCACATGTTCAGAAAAACAGAAGATAGTCTGGTGAAGAAAGCTTGGGACAGACAGGAAGAAGGCAAGAAGAAACCTGGGCATCCAGCAAAGAGGTGAATGGATTGTGTTTGAGAAGACCTGTGACAATTAAGCATAGTGATAAAGAAGCCAGGAGCATGCCATTGAATAGAAAGAGAGATGGCAACAATTGACACGGCACCCCAACCCCATGTAGAAAGTGGGGAAAAAGTGGGTTGATGATGATGATAATAAATTAAACTTTTAGTGCAGCCTGGATCTTAAGCAATGCTTTGTGTCTGCAGTGGAAACACCTGACAAATTCTGAGTATACTGCAGATTCCTTTTCCTGCCAAATGCTGCCCCACTAAAAAAAAAAAAAAAAAAAAAGCAGCACACTGCTGTTAATTATCCTAAATTTAAATATTGTTTGATGCTATCCTTAGTTCCTCATGACATTTCCACATTACTAGTTACTGACCACAATTACCAGTTAGTAAGTGGTAAAGCTCACTCAGAGTCTACCATAGACTGCTGTGAGGGAAAGGGTAGTTTGCTGTTGCTTTCTTGTAATTTTTATTGTTTCATTGCCTTCTTTCTTGTATATTGTGGTGTATTTTCTTTACATCATGTTTTTATTGTATTCTACTTTCAGTTGCATATTTAAATTAGGAAAGAGACCAGAGGTGTCTCTCTTATGAGTCACGCCAAAATTAGAACAAGTCCATCCATCCATCTGCAATCCTTTTTTCCCATTTTTGCACATGGAGTTGGGGAGTCACTTCATTAGTGACAATCATATAGCTCCAAGGTTTACACTGCTGGGTGGCTACCATGCTGTAATAGTACTTCTACACCGCACACTTACACACACACCCTTAAGGTTAATTAGCTGTGAAATGAGGGTAGAGCTAGGAACTAAACTTTGTATTTAAGGGTAAAATAAAACAGTTCAAGGTTTTATTGGAAAAACTCACCTAGACTTTGCCATAGACTACAGTGAGAAAAAAGTTAGTTTGTGGGGACATGGCCAAGATGGCGAACAATTAGCAGTATAGATTTTTTGCTCCACTTTTTTTTAGTTATTCTGACAGGATGAACAATTAGCAGTATAGATTTTTTGCTCCACTTTTTTCAGTTATTCTGACAGGATTTTATATTATAAACTTAATATTATTTTATGATCAATATTTCTAATATATAAGTAGTTTTACAACAGTTTCTGAAAGAAAAATCAAGTTTTTTTTTTTATTTTTCTGCATCATTTTCCTGTCAGTTTATTTAGTATTTTGGTAAAATAAGTCACTCTAAAGTTAATTCCCAGGACAATTCAATGAAGAAGGAACTACAGTATATTTTAAGTAGCATCCAGGATATTTCAGTAGAAATGGACAAACTTGAGATTAAAATGGACAATGTAAAAGAAGAATGCAAGAAACAAATGGATTTATTAAACAAACTAATAAAACAACAGACGACACAAATTTCAACAATAGAGAAAGCAGTAAATAACTTGGATGGAAGAATGACAGAAAAGGAAAACCATATTGAATTTGTCCTAAAACAAAATAGTTTGCTTTTGGAGAAATAAGAGGACTTGGTGAGTAGATCTAGAATCAATAACATCAGTCCATGTGGAATACCAGAGAAAGACAAAAGGGATAATGTGATACAGTTTTTGAATGAATGGTTTCCTAAAACTCTGAACTTACCTGAAGCTCTCTCTTTTGGTATTGAGAGAGCCCACAGATCCCTTTCAAGTGCTTCTATAAAAAAAATAATTCACTTTCCCCTAGGTCAGTAATTGTTAAATTTCTTTCCAGTCAGGATAAAGACTTGCGGGGTGATTCAATAAGACCGACATGGTTGTTTTTCACCGTGTGTGCATCATGGTGCAATGCACACACTGCCATGGAAACTTTTAGATTCAGTAAGTATCATGTAGAGGTGAGCAACCCTGTGCAAACAAGGTAAATACTGCAGCATACTAATTACAGCATAAGCAGCTGAATTGCATACTAATTAACCAATCCAATATGGTTTAGCTATTCAACAAGCTATAAAGCATCCGTGTCAACTCCATGCTATTTTTTTTCTGCAGATTCTAAAACTTTTGGAATACAGACACAGATAGGAGTCTACATGGACAGAATGTTAGGGGCTGCTGCTGCTTTAATTTATTTGTGTGTGCTACAGGCTGAAGCCAATCCTGCTGCTGCTAATAGGCCCAGGCTGAATGGTAGAAGAGTTTTCAGGCCTTGTTTAACTTTTCACAACCTATATGATATGGAAATTGTGGAGCATTGCAGGGTGGACAGGGACACACTACAGGAACTCTGTGACTTCTGCCAGGGGCCAGAAATATGCAGGAGTTCTAATGTATAGCACACTACCCTGAAGTACTGGGTGCCATAGATTGCACACATGTAGAAATTAAGGCATCACCCAGGGAACAGGGTAGGTTCTACATCAACAGAAAAGCTACCACTCTATAAACTGCTACCTTGTGTGTAATGGCAAGGGAATCATCTTGAATGTGTGTGCTGGCAACCCTGGCAGTTACCATGACCCATATATCTGGTACACCACCCAATTGTACCAGATGTTTGCTAGGGAGGACATTCCACAGGGACATTTACTAGGGTTGCAGGGTAGACACTGGAAGCATGGCCGGATGACACCCATCAGAAATGTACACACAGCCACAGAAGAACACCATAATGGTAGAAGCAACCACGCATGTCAGACTGTGCAACATTCACAACCCTGAGCATTTGTCTGGAGCACCTTTGGGAATGTGCCTGTGCCTCCATGATGGCCCTAAACATACATTGAGTGGCACGGGAAGAGACACCCGCAACAGGTGGTGGAGGGACCACAGGTCCTCTTCTGAGCACCACTATGAACCCTCCTCTGTGGCACCTTGCCCACACTTTGGCTGCAGACAGACTCAACAGGCACTGAAGCAGCAGTAGCCACACTTCCCTGATCAATATCCTTACCCTCTAGCAATCTGATATTTGTGGGCTCACTGGATTGGGTAGGCATAGGCCTACTTGCTGTGTCTGATGGAAATGCAGGGGATGGCTTTATGCCAACCTCAGCATCAGATTCAACCTCTGCAGCCCTGACTATGCCTCACTTTGGCCACAATCATCATTAGAGTCTGCTGGCACAGTGCCCACACTCCCACTGTCATGATGACCTCTGATAAAAAGCAAGAAACAGAGGGATAAATTAATATCTGAACTACTATAGTGAAATATATGCTACATACAAGAGGCCCGAGATCAACATCACACACTACAATATTTCTTTAAACTGCTAAGCAGTATTGACATAAAAATGTTTGTCTTACCATCTGCAGATGAGATACTCCTCTGCAGTCCAGACAGTCCTGGAAGAAGTTAAGCAAGAGGTAAGGGCAAAATCATCATGATTAACAGTAACACAGGGGGTAATGAATTTAACCCTTTATATGTCCATTAACTATAATTTTAACAAGAATGTGGCTGACAACTGCAGCCTAAGCTTATAACTGTAGCAATCTTCAATCACCCCCCCCAAAAAAAAGACATGCAACACAGAATTAATTTATTGATTTCAATTGTTTTACTATACAACAGTATGCAACAGTTCAGATGACAAATCCTACCTGGAAGTTCCTCCCGGGATGTGTTTACTGTCTTGGAAACTGTTGCTCCAACATGCAGGACATGCTGTACTACACACTCCTGGGAGCTGTCTGGATCTCTGATATTGGCCGGGAACTCATCAATGGGGGTTCACTAGCAGGTCTTCCTCCAGTAACTATCTCATCATGGCCCACTGCAGCTGCTCTCATATGTGCAGATGTGATCATGTCAGTGGCCCTGTGGTGCACCTGCTCATATATCCTGCCATAGCCACCCATGGCACTGACATCATCTACTATCTGCCACCATATTTGCATTCTGCTTGCCATATCTCCCCATCCACTTTCCAGCAGAAAAGCACCATGTTGCCTAAAGCTGTCTACAATCACTTGGTTCTCAGCATCAGTGAAGGGGGCTCTCCGTGGATTGACACACTTGGATGGCATACTCCTAGGTGTCCTAAAAGACAACAGAAGGTTAATACACATAAGTATTACATAACTACAAAATAACTGTTTCCTGATAAAACAGAAAAGGTAACCAGTCAATATTACCCACTGAAGAAACATAAAACAGTCTAGAGATGTGAAATAGTAACAGCAGGTAGGATGCAAAACAAAGAGGGTAACACAAGCCGCATATCCTTGTTTGTGCCAGAACAGTAACTCACCTTTGCCCCCCCTCCAAAAGGACAGTCCATCCTTGTTTGTGCCAGAACAGTAACTCATCTTTGCTCTCCTCTAAAAAGAACAGTCCATCCTTGTTTGTACCATAACAGTAGCTCAACTTTGCTCCCCCCAAAACAACAGTCCATCCTTGTTTGTGCTATAACAGTAACTCAGCTTTGCCCCCCTCCAAAAGGACAGTCCATCCTTGTTTGTGCCAGAACAGTAACTCACCTTTGCTCTCCCGTAAAAAGAACAGTCCATCCTTGTTTGTACCATAACAGTAGCTCAGCTCTGCTCCCCCCAAAACAACAGTCCATCCTTGTTTGTGCTATAACAGTAACTCACCTTTGCCCCCCCTCCAAAAGGACAGTCCATCCTTGTTTGTTACATAACAGTAACTCAGCTTTGCCCCCCCCCAAAAAAAACAGGAAAAATGTCCCATTTTGCTAACAAACCATCTTTGAAATCCTAAAAATGCTATCAAAGGACCTCTCCCTGAAACATTTGTATATATTTATCACACAGTATTCCATTTTCATGTATTGGCAATCATGTATACCTCTGAAATGGCTTGAAAAACATGTCCATGCCATCAGTAGACTAATGCATACAGATAAAAGAGTAAAAGCCTTTGCTTCAGATTTTCTTAAATACATTTCACTATCCATTACTCTTGATCCATAATAGACATTGGAGGGGTTTGTGGAGATGGTATCAGGTTTAAGGCACAGAGATGGGGTGTCCAGGAGTCTAAGATTTTTACTGGACACCTAGTGAAGAACCACAGTGCCAGGCTTATGCAGGGGGACTATTCTGGATCCCAGTATAAGTCAGAGGCTTGGGATCATTTAGACTGGGCTGTAACCAGGGCCACTGGTATCCACTGCACTGTTGACCAATTTAAGCATTAATACAATGACCTCCAGAGGAAGAAGAGAGATACCCTCGACCATTGGATTGAGGAATTTAGGACTGTGGACCTTCCACACCTGTGTAAATATAAAATACAGAGAGAGTACTTGTAAGACTTAAAAGCTGAATATAGACAAGACTGGTATTCATAAAGGTATTCTGTTCTGTTCTGTTTGTTGTTAACGCAGTTATAACTGACCATGAAGTGAATGTGAGAATCCAAGGGGCTAGACTGGTGAGGATGAGGGGATCCTGTGGTATGTATGCAGCAGAAGAGTACTTTTATTATAGCATTAGAAATTAAAGATAGCTGTTTTGGTATTTTATAGAGTTGTATCAAAGTGAGTATGCATATCTCAACTGTAAAAGCAAGTATGTATGCATTAGTCTGTAGCACAAACCAAGAGTACAATATTAGACTTTAGTCAGAGGTTGTGGGTTCAAATACCACACTTCCCACTTATACAATACTGTTAGTTCTTCAATTATGTGTAACTAAAAGGTTTAAAGTAAAAGCTCTGTACGAGTGGCACACACACATGCCCTGATGCAAGTTGTAATCTGTATAATTGGAACATGCATATGTGCAATATATGCACATGTGAAGGAGTAGTTGTTGCAATCTGTAGTACAGTGTACATCTGCTCGGAGCTGATAGTCTTAAAAGTAAAAGTTATCTGGTAGAAGGTGGTAGTCTTAAGAGTAAAGGTTAAGATAATAGAGTCAATTAATTGTATTAAAGCATTGTATATAACGTATGAAGGCACTACTCTTATCTCTTTTTCTCTCTCACCCCAACCTTTATCTCTTCAACAAAAAAAAATTGTCCAATACATAGCTCCCCATTTCGCACCTGTCTTCTTGACAAAATTGATTTGGTCCAAATGGCTATACAACATGATTGTGTTGTGGTCACCCCTATCTCTGCAGGTGACAGTCCAAATGCAGTTAATATTTTGCACATATGTGTACTTTACAATGTTAAATAAATAGATAGCTATGGTTCTTTCCAACCTCCCTCCTGCACATTCCTGCCCTGCTTTCCCTTTGTTTATCCCCATGCTTGCTCCTCATTTCACCACTATCCTATCTTCCACATTTCTTTTCTTTAATGTATTATTGCATGATGGTGTTCATCACACACCAACACACAGTAACGATAGTGCGAAAGTAGTTAAAACCCAGTACCATCTGGCCCCAAAAATAAATGTGTCACTGCATTAACTGCATTAATATGTGCTGCCACAGAGTCATTTAAGTAGCAGGTGTATTCCAGAGACTCAGTTCTAGCTGTTAGACTTTGTTCTTCCCCCTGCTTGCTGCCCATTTCAATACCTTCCTATCTACTCCATTTTAACACTTTTAATCTGGTCAAAATAGAATTACACACAAGACACATATGTAGCAGAAAAAGCAATGGATCCCTTCACATTTTGGGCTCCAGGTTTGCAAGGAGGTGTGCATTGTGCACCAATGTGCACTGATGGTAAGAAGCAGCAAAATGCAGCAACACATCTTGTGTAAACAATTAATGTCATTGCATTTTCACTCTGTAATGAAAAGTATTTTAAAGTATTATCTACACCTGTTTTCAAACCCAGTGCCCCTGTGGCAGCTAAGCAGCAGCTCTATATCATAGACTCAGTACTGTCAGGCTTTAGCAGTGTGGCTCGTATTTGTGCACTGTTTACCTATGTGCAAACATATGCATCTTGCATGCGTATGCACTTTGGTAACCGTTGCACAAACCTGCTGCTCATTGCCCTATGGAAACATTTATATTATGTTGTATTACTGATGTTTACTGTTCATTTCCTGTGTATGACATGAAATTACATGTGTAAACATTACAAACTGAGTGCCCTATCTAACAATATGTCACATATTTATGATACATCCATCTGCTGCCATCACCATCCCCCAGCACTGCAACTCTGGTGTCTCATTACTTTTTCCGCACATATATCAACCACAGTACAAAAAGTAATATCAAATGTTGTGTGCTATGCAATGCACATCAATCTTGTAACATGCAGAACTACAACTATTGATCCATATGCCTAAAAACACTTATCTGCAAGGCTAGGGAAGGCATCAGCATGGACCATATCCACAGGGACATAGGCAGCCTTCAACACACTTGACCCTGCCCATGTTGTTTTTGTCAGGGTATATCTTACTTATTGAACCTTGTGGACTTCTTGGATACTGACTCCACAGACCTGGATGAGGGATAAAAGGGCATGCCCTATATATTGACTTATCCAAGGCCTTTGCCACTATTCCCCATTCATGTTCATAGTGAAGATCTCCCATGTGGGAATTAAGCCACACAGTAGTACAGGGATAGGCAACTGGCTCACTGGCATAACACACACTGTTAGAGGTGGGGACTGCACCTCCAGCAGTAGCCAGTTACCATTAGAATACCACAGCGATCTGTGTTGGGTCCTCAGCTTTTCCAAACTACTTCCCTGAAGTGCAGGCAATGGTAGATGGCCTGTGGTTTACAAAGTTTGCAGATGACTGTTAACTGGACACACTAATATAGAGTCCCCAAATGATTGTAACATATTACGGAAGGAGCTGCCATACACAAAGGATTGGTGCAAAACTCACAGACTGAACATTAAAGCATACAATGGTTTATTGTCCCATTTGTTAATGAAGTACTACTGCTAATTATGATAAACACAGCAACCCTCTAAGCTCAAATACAGTGTTGTAAGACTTGGAAACACATGTTGATAGCAATCTACGGTTTGATCACTATGTGCTCAAAGTGGTGACACACACATTCTGCATTGGACACATCATACATATTGACATCACCTCCAAGACCAGGGTGGTCATACATCTGTTGTGCGCTACCCTTATCAGATCACTAACTGAGTACAATTGTCCCTTCTGTATGTACCTCACCAGACACCTGCAGCAATGAGAGAAAACACAGAGTTGTCCCTGGGAGACACCAGGGCCTCCAAACATGACATACATGGAAAGACTGAAAGACATGTCAGTATACTCAGTATCATGCATGCTACTGAGAGGTGAACTTTGCCTGCCCTGCATAGCAGTCTGAGATCCTGCCCTACTGGAAATGCTGCACATCTGTGAATCAAATGGGACAGGAATAACTTGGCCCAGGGTTCTCAATCTAAAACAGAACATCTGGGGAACAAATATATCTCCCAGTGATTCACACTCCTCTGACCCTGGTCAAGCACTACCTTGACTACTGGTTGGGTGTTTGTAAAGTCACCTATGGGGTGGCACCTGTGTCCCTCATGGGCAGGGCCAGTTGGTGCTGCTCACAATATTGCTTTGCTAACATTGACCATCCAACTATGCTTAATAAGGGCACTTGTGTTTTTACACAGCTAGGCTTCTAAACACCATAGGGCCATTCGGCTAGTAGACTCCTATTTACATTTGAAGATATGAGCCTATGCAGATCTCCCAAAAGTTTGTCTTCTACATGGCCTGCTGATATCATCTACTATACATTCACCTGCAGTGTTGTGAAAGTCAGATTTGTGCAGTGGTGCTTGAGTAAAATACTGTGCTTCATAGTCTGTGTACTTAGGTAGAGGTTCTGTTCCCACTGCAGTGAACTGTGTGTGTGTGTGTGTGTGTGTGTGTGTGTGTGTGTGTGTGTGTGTGTGTGTGTGTGTGTGTGTGTGTGTGTATGTCTGTGTGTGTGTGTGTGTGTGTGTGTGTGTGTGTGTGTGTGTGTGTGTGTGTGTGTGTGTGTGTGTGTGTGTGTGTGTGTGTGTGTGTGTCTAGCCAGAAGAGCAGAAGTGTGTATTTTGCATTTACCACTCCAATCCCATGAATTGACAGTATTTTGATACTTGCATATGCCTACAGTTACATTTCATGTAGGCTTCCCAACTTCCTACCTCCAACATACACTGTTGATGTCCTCGACTATAAGTTGACCTGCATCCATGTAAAAGTCACACTTGTGCTGTAGTGCTTGTGTAAAATATTGAGTTCTGTTGTCTGTGTACTTAGGTAGGGGCTCTGTTCTCACTGCAGTCAAATGTGTGTGTGTGTGTGTGTGTGTGTGTGTGTGTGTGTGTGTGTGTGTGTGTGTGTGTGTGTGTGTGTGTGTGTGTTTGTCTATCCAGAAGTGTATATCCTATAGTTACTGCTCCAGTCCCATGAACTGACAGGATTTTGATACTTGCACATACCTACAGATCCATTTCATACAAGCCACACAACTTCTTCTCTCCAAAAAGCACTGCTGATGTCATCCACTCTACATTGACCTGCAGCAATGTAAAAGTCAATATTGTGCTGTGGTGCTTACATAAACGACTGAGTCCTTTAGTCTGTGTACCTTAGATTGTTAGGGGTTCTGTTCTCTCTGCAGTCAACTGTGTGTGCCTAGCCAGATGTGTGTAGCCAGCAGTTATTACTCCAATACCATGAATTGACAGTATTTTGATACTTGCTTATGCATGCAGATACATTTCATGTAGGCCTCTCAACTTCCTCCATCCAACATACACTGTTAATGTCATCCACTATAAGTTGACCTGCAGCCATATAAAAGTTAGACTTGTGCTGTGGTGCTTGCATAAAGTTCTGTAGTCTGCACACTTAGAGAGGTAGGGGTTCTATTCTCACTGCAGTCAACTGTGTGTGTGTGTGTGTGTGTGTGTGTGTGTGTGTGTGTGTGTGTCTGAGCTGTTGATTGACATTAGAGAGAAAATTTTACACCAGCACATTGGACACTTGTATATTCTCCTCAGCAGACACTGGAAATGTCATCAGCTATATCACATTTTGAATATGCAGTACTCCCCCCAGGGCAGAGTCAAAGACTGATTTGTAGGTCAGACAGAAATAACCTCAACCTATACAATAAGGATTACAGTGACATGGCTTTTAATCTCTCCACATACGTGATGACATGGTTTGCAGGCCCTTTGTTATCTTGCTGGGAAAAGTCTGTGGTGTCTCCAGCTGCTACATGTGCCTGGTGAGGTACATGTAAAAAGCATTATGCTGTAATAGTGTTGTAATGAGGTTTGACTACAGTGCTGTCATACAATCCTAAGATCTCAGTATGATGGCATGACTTATGATATGCATAACATAAGCTTTCAATAGCAGTGTGGACAATTGGTGGTCAAAGTTCAAATTGCTATATACATGTGTCCCTTGTGCTTGCATCCCTGGGTTTCTGGATAGCAGGACTGTTGCCAATGCTGTGATTAACTTGGAACTCCACTTTTAGATGGAAAACATTACAAACACGTATCTGCATTTATTTGTACATTGTGTGCCTTTGTCACCATTCAGTTGTGTGTGCTAGCTCCTCCTGTACTGTGTTATCATTCCAAATCCCATGAATTTGTAGACTCAATGATTGTACACAATATACATAAAGCAGAAAACTTGGTAGGCCAAAGGCCATATACTTTAGCATGAACTGTCAAGAAATGCAGTTCAAACAGTGAAGGCCCAAGCACAGATACCTGGGGTTTGCCAATGGTAACAGCTCTACTGTTACAGGTTGAGTCACCTACTTTCACATGATGTGTTCTGTCTGTGAGCCAGTCAGTTGCCCAATAACTAACATAAGGTTTAATCCCCAACCTGGGGGGTTTCTCATGATATCGGGTGTGTGATTGTTTCAAAACCCTAGGCCAGATTACAATAGACAGTATGCATTGTCTTACCTTCATTCAGGCTTATCTCATGGAATGGATGGGCTATGACAACATCACAAATCACCTGTAGTGTGACTCAGCACATACACCTACCTCATATGCTTGAATAAATGGTTCAACACACCCTCCACATAGCTTGTGTTCCCACACAAGGGTGTACATCAAAATGCATCCACCTGAGTTGGGGGGACAGCACCTATTGCATGCATGTAAAGAGACATCCTGACTCTCCGCAACTATGAAGTACACCAGCATGTCATCATGGACCTCTTCTACATGTAACTAGTAATATTCTGGGTGTGTGCAACAGACTTGTATGAGTTATTAATGCTATTTTAGGTCTATTACATCTACTAGATGTCATCAAATAGGTAATTTAAGGCACATATGCTGACAACAGTAGCATCTTGTAGAACTTGAACAGTTCAAGGAATTTGATGCAAATTCACAGTGAGTTATTCAATCAACATTCCCATATGTGGTCATAAACAGCTATATCACCAAATGGGTAGACCTGTGTATGACATATGTGGCATCTTACTGTGTTGAAATGTATGACGTGACATATAGCTCAGATCCAGTGTTCAGGCCAGTGCATCAGGGGTGTCTGCTAGGTCCTTTCCTGCCCATTAGTTAAATGATGGACATCACAGATGACATACAGATGCTGTGTTCAAACAGCTGCCTGAAGGACTACAGCTTGTCAGCAATCATTGACTTCAGCTGTGATATTAGTATAACACAGACAGTATCAACACAGACCAAAAACTACCTCAATGACAACACCTGCATTGACAAAAAACATGAATAGATTTGTTGAATCAAAAGATAGATACACCACCCAAGTATAATGTGAACATCACACCCTATAATCTGACCAGTAGGTATGTGACCTGTATCATGGGGTAGAGGGCAGGTGGTACATCCACCAGCATATGATCACAGTGCTGAATACTCCCTTGAATGTAACACAAGTACAGGGTATATGAAGGGCATGCACATCAGAGGCCATAATAACTTCATGATTCCCAGCCTTCATCACACCAATAACTGTGTACAATGCACCCTTCTTTATGTACTTCCCTACACATCTTCCAGTGATGTGTAAATGAAGTGTACTAACTTTCTCACAGTGTGCTGTCACACAGCTTATTGGCAATCCCTATTTATTCTTCTTCTTGCATTTGGAAGTGCAATGTTAAAGATCTGTCCCTATTTCTGGGCCTTTGTCCCCCCATTATTTATGGTTTTGTCCAGATTTCTTGCTCTAAGATGTTAGAAGCGTTTCATTCCAACACATTCCTATGTGACATCTATGCAAAATATGTGCCTATTTCTGGTTATTTGTCCCCTAATTACATTGGCCTCTGTGCACATTTGTTGCACTTACAGAATGACAGCATTTGTGATCACTGTGGCATTCAGCACAAATCTCCAGACTGCAGGTGCTCTCCTTTTTACGGAATTCATATCCGCTTTCACTTACAAGGTTTCATGGCCAACAATACTGTTGCAAGCCACGAAATCTAGCTTAGGCACACTGTGCCTCATTAATATGCATTGTGTCATACTGTGTACCACTCACCTTTGCGCTAATATGTAAACTCTGTGTAGGGTCTGTGTGAAACCTAGACAAAGTTTATTGAATTCCATGGTTGTTGTTGAAGGCAGCATGGGCAAACTCTCCAATAAAAGTGAAAGAAGATATCATGAGATTTGATAATGATTATTCCCCTTCTGTTATGATAAAAAGAATGGCTTGTATCCCATTCATAAAAAGTTTTTCCCAGCAAAAGTCAAGTTTTTTTTATCTGAAGGACAGAAAATTTTAATCCTCTTGAAGGTGCTTTGGAGTTCACACAGAAGAAAAAAAACTTTGGCTAAATCTGAAGAGATGGACTGGTCCTTAACTAATTTGAAGGGGCAAACAACAAGAAATGGATGGGCAACAAAAGAAAAAAGTAGTAAAAAACTCAAGGAAATTGATGGTTTATATTACGAGTTTGTTTTTAATATATTAACCTTATGAATATTTATTTTAACATCTTCATGGGACTGTCATCCATCTGAAGGTAATTGTTTCCATTTACTTAATTAACTTTCTTATAACTAATAGTTAACTGCTGGCGTCCACTGATATTTAGTTAACTTTTTAATAGAGGGGCTAGAATGTTAACAGATTAGGTTAAGATTTTGGTAAGAGTAGATATTTCTACTAGATTAATGCATTAATCTAGTAGATATTTCTACTAGATTAATGCATTAGTACAATCTATTATTATTTTAGTAACTTATGATATAGCCTTTTATCATTTACAAGATGCCACCTGAATGAATGATATTGCACTTCTATAGAATACTTGTTAAACTGCAATAGTAAGCACTGGATATCCTTTTGATTATTTAGTTTTTTTAACAATTATCTTTAAATTATTTAGTAAGGAGGGTTTTGTAATTATTTTAAAAGTTGGATGTGAAAAGTAACTGTCCTTGTACTTTAAACAACTAAATATCAGCATCTGATGTAGTTAATCTTCATTCATTCATCACTGATGGGTTATTGAGTTGGACTAATACCAAGCTCACATCAGCAAAAACCCTAGAGCTAAGCTTTTACCCATAACACCTTTCTCCCTGTTACCCCATATCTCATTTGCCACGTAGCCATAAAGCCGCGTTCAAGCCAGCTCTTAGCTAAGTGTTATATTTTTTGTGTTTTATAAAGTTTCCTTATAAAATTTCCTGTAGTTTTTCCCTTTTTATACTTCCTATAGTCTATCACAATTCTTTACTCTCTCTGTTTGACTTTCTGCTTGACTTTTTTCTTCAAATCACCTTTGGGTAATCTTAGTATGGCTTTTTCTCCCTACCCGCTGTGGTAGTCCTCAAAATACCATTGTTGGTATTTCACTTTCCTTTTCTTTTTCAATAAATAAATAAATAAATAAATAACCTTTTTTCTATTTTTCCCTACTATCCTTTTCTGTGACAGTTAGTTTTTTTTTCAATATGAATGAGAATAATGGGACTTCAGGCTTCAAGCAGTGTTTGAAATGTAGCCGTAAAATGCCTAACAGTGACTCTCATGATGATTATGTTTATTGTTTGGGAGTTCCTTATCTCTGTGTGCAACTGCCTTGCTCTATCTGCCAGGGGTTTAGCCCCCATACTATAAATAAAAGAAGAAATAAATTAATTCTGAAGGGCTTTCTTAAGTCACCCTTTTCAGTGGCTCTTCCTGCATCGGAAGGCTCAACCCCTCCTAGGAAAGAAAAAAAGAAACTGCATTTGGTTCCTTCTTCACCTTCTGGTGATAAAGAGAAACAACTGAGACCTAAAATACTGAAATTATCTTCATCGGCTCCAGGCCTGAAACCAGTTTCTATGGCACCAATCTCGGTGCTATCAGCAAGCATAGTGCGTCAGTGCCTACCTCATCTGCACCAATGTCTATGGCACCGATCCTGCCTAAATTAGAATTCTTAACTTCCACACCTACCTCGGCACTGAGTACTTCCATGGCACCGAGCTTACCCGCAGGGTCTCTATTGCAGACACTCCCTCCTCACATGTCCCCAAACTCGAGACAGTGATGCCGTTAGACAATGCAGCACAGATCCGATACTCCCCATCAGTGGATCCTTTCCTGGGGCAGGTATCTAGCCCATTTTTAGAGTGTCCAGAGTCCCCATCGGGGATATCCACTAGATACCCCAGGAGCCTTTCAGAAATAGATGTAGTACACCTTGTGGACCAGTTGCTGACAGCCAGAGGGGTTCCTACACCCTCAAAGACCCCATCCCTCTTCAGACTCGGGAATATAGCTCTACAGACTCCATCCTATTTTCCTCCTTTGACCTTTTACAGGTTTCGAAGCCTTTGACACTGACGCCGTCTTTGGCCCCCACACCTTTGGTGCCACTAGTGGATCTCACTGTGGCCCCAGAGCTGTCCCTTTGGCCTTTGGCTCACTCAGAGCCAGGTCTTCCCCAGGTCCATGATTGGGCTATGGGCTCCACGGTGCCGGGTATGGTTCTGAACCTTCCTGCAGTGCTGTCCATGGTGTCAGGAGTCCTGTCGGTACCGATTCCTCTTGAGGCTTCATCTTTGGGAGCGGGCTCAAAGAAGCAGGGTGTGACTCCAGTTCTGAGGTTGTCCTTCTCAGTTCCGGGCTTCCATTCCTCTTCAGGCGGGCCTGCCTTTCAAGTGATGGAGAGGGCCCTTGCCTGTGCAGGCAAGCCTTTGGCGTAGTACTCCCAGACGTGACCTCCCTCTGAGCTGCAGCTGTCATGAGCCACTGGTTTGAGACATAGAGCACAAGAGCCTCAGGAGACCCTACCACAGGGTGCCCCATCTTCTGAGTCCTCTTCAGAAGCCCCCGCTGAAGAGGTACCATGAAAGAAAGCAAGAGGAAGCACGTGGACTCCCCTGAGGAGTCTCTTACCAAGGATACAGATTACGATGAAGTGGAAAGGTCCCCTCAGTCACCCCCTGAAGATGTCTCCTTAGGAGACATCTTTGAAATATTGAAACAGAAAGGTGACTGGAAGCCCCAAAATCCTTCCTCTGTGAAATCTGTGTTCCTGCATGCTTTTCATGCTCGACCATCTACCTCTTGGGTGACTACGCCTGCGGACAAGCTAGTTCAGCTCATGGTGCAGCGCGCCTGGAAGAATCCTGACTCTTTTGATCCAATCCCACAGAGACCAGATAAGATTCTACCCCCCCCCCGAGGAAAGCTCACATTGGTCTAAAGGTCTGCCAGTTGATGCGATGGTGGTGGTGGCCACAAAGAAAGAGCTCACTGAACAGAACCAGACTGTTCATCCACCTAACAGGGAGTCTCGGGCAGTAGACAGGTTAGGGAAGTAAATTTTTGCTTCATCGACCTTTGCCATACGATCTTTGAACTACCTGACATATTTTACTAGGCTCCAGAGAGACTTAATTTCTGAATTCTCTGTAAATTTATCAGGACAGGTGACTGACGAGGTATGTGACAACGTTGCCTCACAGCTAGCAACCCTGGAATTGATATCCAACTCGTTCATGAGGTTAAAATCCCATGCAACCAAGGGGCATCAAGAGCTGCGGGTTCAGGTGTAGTTATGAGACGTCACGCCTGGATGTGCCTTTGTGATTTCATGGCTCCCTTTATGTCTTCCTTCCTTAATGCTCCATTGGAAGTATCTTCCCTGTTTGGCCCAAAGGTGAAGGACACTCTAGCCAGGTGTGAGAAGGATGGCAAGACCCTGTCTGCCATAGGTTTATGCATTTTCCACCCTTCAACATTCTTACACCAGGAATCAGAGGAGTGGAAAGTTGTGGCACAAAAAGTCTCAGGGGCTTTTTGTGACACACATGGCAAGTTCACCCCCAGAGGCAGAGGGGGCAACTCTTCTGGAGGACACTCCTGCAGAGGCATAGGGGGCCCTGCGTAACCAGGGATCCAGAGATTCTTTCTCTGGACAACCCTACCAGCACTCCTGAAGAGTGGCCCAATTGCTTTCCTCTAAAAGCAGTCGGGGGATGTTTCTCTCTGCACCACACTGCCTGGTAATTGATAACCATCAACTTTTGGGTGCAGAGGATAATAACCACAGGTTATCACTTCCCACTCAGTTCCTTCCCAAAGCCACTAAGATGAAGTTCCGATGTTCCACCCAGTCAGAGGGAAGTAACAGCTCTAGAGATACAAAATCTGTGTCAAAAAAGAGTCATCCAAACAGTCCCACCAGACCAGATTGGATCCAGATTCTACTCAAGATTCTTTTTGGTGCCAGAAAAGACAGGAGACTGGAGACCAATCTTGGATCTCAGTACTTTAAATAAGTTCGTCACCCAAACAAAATTCCAGATGGTCATGGTTCAGTCCATTTTTCCATTTTTGGAAAGAGGTGATTGGATGTGCTCAATGGACCTTCAGGATGTGTATTAACACATCAAAATGGACAAATTCTCCAGAAGGCTTCTTTGCTTCTGGCTGGGAGCCAATCATTACCAATTCCGTGTTCTGCCATTCGGACTTTCTACAGCCCCCAGAGTGTTCACTAAATGCATGGCAATAGTAACAGCTCACTTGAAACTACAAGGATTCTGCGTGTTTCCATATTTAGACAATTGGCTCCTCACCACCCCCACCAAGCATCTACTGATAACAGCCCTAAACTACACTCTCTCATTGGTGAAGTTTCTGGGAATTTCTATAAATTGGGAGAAATGCAACCAGACTCAGACCCAAATCTTAGAATTCACAGGGGTGGTGTTCAATACCCAGTCCTGTTTAGTCTCTCTCCCAGATTACAGATTACGAAGAGTAAGGCTCTAGCTCCAAGTGATACTCTGTCAAAACATGGTTTCTGCTCGAGAGGTCCTTCAACCCCTTAGGTCCAATGGCAGCATCTCTAACAAAAGTACCTCTTGCAAGACTTCACATGAGACTCCTGCAATGGCTTCTGTTATCTCAGTGGTATCTGAATCATCATCCATTGTCCTTTCAGATTTGAATAACAAATCGATGCAAACAGGACCTAATTTGGTGAATGAGGCCAGAAACAGAACTTTGGAGCCGCTCTTTCTACCCTTGTCAACCACTGTGACCACAAATGCCTCCCTGATAGGCTGGGGGGGGGGGTACAGGGATTACAGTCCAAGGCACATGGTCTACTATAGAGGCCAATCTGCCTATAAATGTCTTAGAACTGAAGGCAGTGCTTTTAGCACTTCCTTCTGGAACAATTGCCATCCAACCAGACAACATGGCAGAAGTCTGGCATACTAAAAAGCAAGGAGGAACCAAGTCCTACCTGTTGTGTTGAGAGACCATGAGAATTTGGCAATGGGCAATAGCTTCCAACCGCTTTCTGACTGCAATGCATATTCCCTGGAATTCCAATGTGATTGCAAGACAAGCTAAGCAGATGTGTCCTTCTGCCTCATGAGTGGACCCTCAGTTTGAGCATTGCAGCGAAGATCTTCAGCCATTGGGGCCAGTCTTTTTGAGACCTATTCGCTTCCCCTTCAAACCACAAATGCAGCAGCTACTTTGCCCTAATTGCCCCACAGGGGGAGTCCCTGAGGGATGCTCGAATCCATGATTGGCCCACGGGACTTCTGTACACTTACCCTTCCTTCCCCCTGATCCCCCAATTCTTGAAGAAAGCCCTTTGGTTAAAAAGCAGTGATCCTCTTTGCACCATATTGGCCTTGACAAGTATGGTTCCCCTTTCTCTGGCCTCACTTACTATGCTGACTGTAGATTCTGGATCCAACTTCAGATCTGATTTCTCACCCCCAAGGGTTGAGCCACCCAGACAAAACCAGCCTCAAGCTGACAGCTTGGTTTCTCCACTTCCAATGATCGCCAGGCAGAGCAACCTTTCTTCCCCAGTGCGTGACATTATTCTGGCCTCTCACAAGCCATCCACCAGGAAAATATATCTTAGCAAATGGGAAATGTTTTTAATTTGGTCTAAGCAGAGAAAAGTAGACCCCGTATTTAGCTCCAGTCATTGCAGTGCTAGATTATCTATCAAAATTCTTTGAAGAGGGAGCTGCAGCATCCACTATTCAAGTTCACCTAGCTGCCATTTCAAATCTCCATAATGGTTTCAAGGATTCCTCTCTAATCTTACATCATCTATATAAGACCTTTCTAAAAGGAGTCTCGCACATTAGACCCCCAATCAAGCAACCAATAGAACCATGGGGTCTCACACTAGTCCTCCAGTCTTTGACACAACCTCCTTTTGAATCCACAGCCACCTGTGACATCAGGTTCTTATCCTGGAAATCTCTTTTTCTGGTGGCTATCACGTCACCTAGGTGCATTTCTGAGCTTCACACATTATGCATAAAGCGCCCTTATTTGATTTTCCACAAGGACAGAGTATCACTCCGGATGAACCCTTCTTTTCTTCCAGAAGTTATTTCTGATTTCGCTATTAAGCAGACTATTGACCTGCCAGTTTTCTTCCCTAATTTTTCAAATAAAGGAGAGTACTGTATCCATTCATTAGACATGCACAGGGAGCTGAGGTTTTACCTTGATAGGACAAAAACAATGCGCAAATGCGACCAGCTATTTGAATCGTTCTCTGGTCTTAAAATGGGAAAGTCAGTTTCTAAGGTGACTTTAAATAAATGGCTCAGAGACTGTATACTCTTCATCTGCCAACACTCAAAAAGCCCTATATCAGAGAAAATCAAAGCACACTTCACCAGATCAATGGAAACTTCTGTGGCTTTCCATTCAAGGGCTACTATGGGCGATATCTGTGCAGCAGCAACATGGGGTACTCCTCATACCTTTATCACTCATTATAAATTGGATTTGGTCTCCAGGGAAAGAGCTTTCTTTGGTTCAATGGTGCTCAGGAATATTCTTCCATAAGGTCCGTCCAAGGGACACAAGCTAGCTGGGGACTCTGTCCCATCAGTGATGAATGAATGAAGATTAACAGCATCAGATAAAGAAGTTATGTCTTACCATAATGTTCCATCTGTGTTGTTTATCTTCATTCATTCATTACATCCCACCCTCCATCCCCTCCTAATGGCTCCTGGGGGATTGTTTGGGTCCAAATTCCGCTTTAGGGTACTTGCTCAGAAACTGCCTCTGCTTTACTAATAATGGGCAATCTCGATCTGAGGTAACAGGGAGAAGGGTATTATGGGTAAAAGCTTAGCTCGAGGGTTTTTGGCTGGTGCAAGCTTGGTATAAGGCCAACTCAGTTCCGAGGATGGAACCAACAACCCATCAGTGATGAATGAATGAAGATGAACAACACAGATGGGAAATTATGGTAAGACATATCTTCTTTTTATTTACTTCTAAATGCCATAAATGACCTTTTTTTCATTTGTGGCTTGCCTAATGTCATTGCACGCTTCCATTTACTAAAAATAAACTTCATTTGTATTATTGCCTGCTTTAAATGTAGTTAGTTTAAAAAGAATGCTGTTTAAAACTGTCACGGGCTTGTACTATGCAGAGCAGCAGCCCAATTCCATTTTGAACTGTTCCTGCAGGAGGAAGAGTCTCTTGATCTTTGACATCTCCACAAACAGAAAGTAAATGAATGGAATGTTCAAACAAGCAGAAAAGAAGTTTAAGCAAGTACAATTGTATGTTCTAATTGGTTTCGAAAGATTCTCTTTATATTGTTTTTATAATTATGTCATATAATTATGTGCATTTTAAACAATGCATGTTTTTTTATATCCCGTGTTATATTTTTGAAGTATTTTCTAGTTTTAAACCTTAAATCAAATAGCAGTTATATTTTAAGGATAGCTACACCTTTTGAGATTCAGAATAACACTTTGGCTCAATATGAAGATATTTAATATTAATAGTACGTACAAACTGCATTATTCATTACTAACATTATAAGGTATATTTGTTGATGCATTGTTTTGTAGAGTGTAAATGCATTTCTTTGCTTTGGGTTTTGTTATTAACTTTGAAGTTTAGGTTGTAACTGTTTATATTCAAAAAGAGTTTTGTTTTTGTTAGTTATACATAAAAATATTTTCAGTACAAACATGAAATTAAAACAGAATGTCATTTTTAATAGAGATATCTAATAGAGATATCAAAATCATAAGTTTGGACACTCTGATAATTAGTTTTCCAGTCTTTTAAAGGAAACGTTTCTGACAGATAACACTTTATTTGTTTGATGTTTAACATGATGCGATTATTTATGGATTGGCATAGATTTTAAAATGGATATTGTTATTGCTATTCTTTAATTGGCATTCTATTTAGTGTAAGGAAATGTAAGCAAAAAGCAATTATATCTCATGATTTTTGTTATAAGAGTAAAAGTCACTTTTTGCACTGTCTTAGATATTGGTAATGATGATACCATACTAAAAACTGGAAGATTGGTTAAGATATTGAAGCACTTTCTACTTGGAGAAAAATTATACATACATATAAACGTACACTAAGTTTTGGTCCAAGTATTTTTGTATATGAATGCCATTGTTAGTCTGTCTATCTGTTTAAGAATGTCACAGATTGGAGATTACCTAAGATTAACAGGCAGTCTGGTAAATAATGCCTTTTTCTCTTTCATACGTAGGTAAACACCCCATGGTATATGCTTTTAAAATATCTTCGATTTCAGATACAGATTATTTATTTTTTATGAAATATTGGGAAAAATACTTTCCCCGGGTTTGAGTAAGGTTCCGTACAGGAATAGCTTATTCCTGCATGGAAATGACCATTTAGGAGCAGCATGGCAGTGCACCATGCATAGTAATGAAGACACGCTGCCTTTGCTCCTAAACGGATATGGAGCATGGACGTGTGCAGGGGGTGTGTCTGAGAGCAGAGCTCTCACAATACACATGCCCCTGCACTCAGGAAGTGCCGTTCAGCAATAACAATGAGCCAGAATGCTCATAGGAGGTTGCATACCTCCCAACTGTACAAATCATTGCATAATTTCCACATTTGTTGCCCATACAGTTGGCCTGTACCCCAGTTGTACCATGAAATCATGGGATGATGTCAGGAATGAAGGCGTGAAATAATGGCATACATATGAGTGTCAGACACCAAAATCTGTCAGAAAACGTATATTAAAACAAATCCCGTTACACTAGCAACTGTCTCAAGTTTATAAGAGCAATAATTAAAATATGTCTGTAGTTGGACCTCATGTTGTCAAGCTTGTGCGTTAAGAGGTTGAGAAGTATGGGGGGGGTTGCTAGCATGTCTGCCAAATGTGCAGATGCATTCAGGAATACACAGCAATAAGTGAAACCTGTCCATTCCAAGAGACAATAGCAGTATAACATTTTTTTAGCAACCAGATTAAATTTAACCGTAGGTGCACGGGTTTGCCCATTGCTTACCTACACATACTGTAGCTCAAATAGCACATGAAGATAAATAGCAAGATACATGCAAATGAAGAAGCACTGCAATAGTGTAGTGGTCAAAGCATTTGTCTTGTGAGCAGTCATTCCCGGTTCGATTCTCACTGTAGTAAATTCAATTTTCCATGTGAAATCACTTTATGAACATTTTTTTTTGCCGTATAACCTACTAAATAACATATATTTGTGAACTGGAGTACTGCATTAAATGCAGATGTGAGGTGTCATAATAATGTGGTAAAATCCACAGATAAACACAAGTGCCCCATACAGTATATGTACACATGAATCAGGGATACGAATTAGAGTGTCCAAATCCATCACTTTCCCAAAAGCCATGTTATATTTCTGTCAGAATTAGTGCGAGGGTAAGTGGGAGTAAGCACTTGTAAGCAGTTGTAAGCGGGTTTAAGCCTGTTTGCACAGGGGTAAGCAATGCGCACACAGGTTAAGCAATATTGAAGCTAACTCCCTGTAAGCATATTTAACCAGAAGTTAGCATTGCTGACCGTCATACAAACCCACGCAAACCTGCTTACAACTGCTAAAAAGTGCCTTAATCACTCTGTATCCAACATCTGCTGTTCAGCCCAGCAACAAAATAAACAGCCCTTGCAGGTTTTGAACCCAGGACTCTGTACACTATAGTCACAGTAGTTAACCAGTAAGCCATCATAGCAGTCCATAAGACTGAGGTATCCTCAAACAGATCCTCACTCTAGCAAAATCAAAATTTACACGTGAAAGGAATCTGTATACAGTTTTATGCTGTATAACCTACTACATAACATAAATATGTGAACTGGAGTACTGCATTAAGTCCAGATGTGAAGTGTCATTGTAATAAAGTGTTGAAATCCCCCAATAAACACAAGGACCCCATACTGTGTATGTACACATTAATCATGGATACCAAACACATATATAACATGTAATGAATGATAAATCAATGCCAAACAGCAAATGGTGAGCACATTTAAAATTAAGCAATGTTAAGCATTACACACTCCTGCTTA
Source organism: Protopterus annectens (assembly GCF_019279795.1). NCBI lineage: Eukaryota > Metazoa > Chordata > Ceratodontiformes > Protopteridae > Protopterus > Protopterus annectens. The sequence continues at coordinate 1,855,558,459 of NC_056731.1, forward strand.
TTAGGTGTAAGCAATGTGTAGGCCAGCTAAATCAGTTTGGCCATTGGTATACCCCTTTAAGCAATGGCAACCTTAGGTAAGTAGGTTTGCCCATAGCTTAGCATTTTCAAAACCGTCCAATCATGGCAAAGTGTGGGAAATAGGCCCTATTTAAACCCCACAGACAGGAATACATCTCATAACTGGTTGCAGCTTCCTCCTGTAGGCACTATGGTCGGTGTGGGTGAAGGATCACACTTCTGGGTGCAGCGCTGGGGCATCCAGGAGTCCAAAGTCATGGCAAGACTCCTTGTTAAAGACCATAACCAGAGACTGCTGCAGAGCCAGTACCAGGGTTCCCAATATAAGCAGAAGCCTGGGACTGTCTTGCCTGTGACCTCACCAGTGCCACTGGCATCCCTTGAACTGGTGAGCAGGTCAGGCATCACTATGCCGACCTAGAATGGAGAAAGAAGGAGCTCTTGGATCAGTGGATCCATGAGGCTAGGCAAACGGGTAATGTCCCAGCTGTGTGTAAGTATCAGTCTACTACCTGTTTAATAATTGCCAGCTCATGTATATTATGGATAGGTATGGCTAAATATTCCTCTTATGTCTTTGACAGTGGCAGACGAGCGGGCTGTGAATCGGAAAGCTTATGCCTGTAGACTGCAGAGGCTGCGTTGCGAGGCAGGTTAGTAATAATCTTGCATGTACTGTCATAAGAAATAAATCTAAAAGCAGTAGAAAGTTAATTGCCAGTATAAAACCTGTGTTGTATATGGCATGTACTGAATAAATCAGACAATATGGCAGGAAGAGTCTCATATAGGTTGTATGTAAATAAAAGGTTAACAGTCTGGCAATAAAGGTCTAGCTACTGGACTGCTTGTGTTTACTCTGGTATCATATGGTAATGTAGTGTTGCAATCTCTTTATAGTACTGTTGTATTAAGCATTGTCACCCACACTGTGCTACATAAATAAAATGTGTAGGAATGTCTGTATATGACTGTTGTAATCACAAGATCATATTGTACAACTGAGAGAGACTTAGTCAGAAAACAGTGAACAGATAGACAACATAATGCAAATAGCACACTCAACTGAGAAGTGAAGTGTTGTATTTTTAGCACACATAGCCATGGTTCGAATCCTGGGAGTGGTAGTAAGCTGTATGCACAACTGTACAGATATTTTCAGAAAGTCCAGATAGTTGGCGTAAGTCCCCTGTATGTCACCCTGTCCTCCTGGCAAATCAGTGGGATGATCACAGAAGTTTAGGCAGCAAATAATGACATACAACTGATTGTCAGACATCATAACTGTCAAAAAAAAAAAATATATATATATATATAAGAACAAGCCTGTCACTCTAGCAACTCACCAAAGTTTTGTGAGAGTAATAAGCAAAGTATGTCCCAACTCCACCCCCATGTTGTGAAGCTATAACCAGAGTGTGTGCAGTAACAGAGTGAGATGTATGTGCATAATAATAATAATGTAGAATCTGGTAATATGTGTGATAACATTCAGGTAGTGTTAACAAACGTTCCCCCCACAGGTCTGTCAGATACAAAAACTGTGCCTAGAAATAAAAGACTGAAGTCCTGGACTGGTACTGTTTAGTCTGGTATTGTATGGCAGTGTTAGTGTTGCAGTATCTCTGACTAATAAGGTATTACTCATCACTGTCATCCACACAGTTCTACATAATAAAACTGTCTAGGAAACCCTGTATAAGAGTATTGTAATTACAAGGTCAGATTGTAAAACCACGGGAGACCTATAGACAGAATTCAGAGAAAAGATACACAGCAGTATCTATATAGCACACTCAACTGTGATGCACACTGTTTTATTTTTAGCAGACACAGCCACAATTTGAATCCTGGGAGTGGTAGTAAGCTGTATGCAGAATCATACCCCTCAACTGTACAGATCTGTCCAGAATGTCCAGATAATTGGCCCATATCTGCTGCCTGTTACCCTGTCCCCCTGGCATATCAGCATGATGATCTCTGACATTTAGGCAGCATTTAATGTCATGTAACTGACTGTCAGGCCTGTAAATATTTGGAAAATGTCTATGAAAACAAACCTGTCATTGTACAACTCACCAAAGGTTTATGAGGGCAATAGTCAAAATATGTCCCAGTTTCACCTGCATGCTGTCAAGAATGCCCAGAGTGTGTAGTAAGAGATGGAGAGGTATGTGCATAACATCAACCTGGAATCTGGGAATATGCGTAGAAACACTCAGGTAGTGTTAACAAACAATGCCTCCACAGGTATACCAGGTAAGAGGTGTATAGTGCAGGTAAAAGACAGTTCATGTATATAGTTGTCTACATCCATACCACTGTCCAAACTAAGGTCATAGGGTAAAGTACAGATCACAGCACTGACTAAGAAAGTAATGAGAACTACATGGATATACAAGTTAATTGACATCTTTCTCCCCCCCCCACACACCATATCTGCAACAGTAAACTAAATACACAACTCAATCGGTATGTGTACAATTAAATCTATTGTTGGGACGTATGTCCTGTTGTTTGATGTTGTTTTTCTTCTTTTGGCTTTTCCTGGTTAGGGGTTGCCACAGTGGAACTCTGGTCTGCTAATGATTGGCAGTAGAGTTTTAAGGTGTCGAAGTGCCAGGTCGATGCCCAACCTTCAACAAAGGCACGCCCATTCACACATGTCTTTCGAACGCCACTCGACCGCAGGGAGGACATGCAGACTCCACGCAGAAAACACTCCAGCCGAGAATCGAATGGGAGAACCTCTTGCTGTGAGGTGACAATGCTACTGCTGCACCACCACGGCTCTAATAAATATTGAAATTGTTTTCTATGCATGTGCCATCTTGAAATACTCCCACATTGGTGGCATGCTGCCATAAATGTGCCTGCATGCTGTTGTAATGGCCACTGTGGTTCCATATAAGCATGTGTTCTGTTTGCTATACAACTGTTCCATATTTGGTGTTTTGGGTTAATGGGAATATCTATGCATGCTGTTATATCTAATCCTGGAATGTGTTGACTATTACTAGCCCACATATGTTTTAAAATTGAAACACCATAGCACATTTGGGAAGGCCAGTCCCAGCGGACCCATCTCTCCCACCTTATCTGACCATGGCATTGGGCACCAGCACGTCTGGGATCCACCCCAGGACCTCCTTGTCCGCTGGTCCTGTACCACCTTTGGGTGGAAATGCCTCAGGGGATGGGGCTTGCCCCCCTCAGGAGCAGGCACGGACAGGATACTGTCACCCATCATCAGGTCCAGGGTCTGGTGCGTAGTGAGCTCCGCAGGGAGTTTGGAGATCTGCTATGCCAGCTTGAGGGCCGCGTGGTGCATCTAGAGGGTCAGCCTGCCCCTCCTACCCAGCCCCAGCACAGCCTCCTTTGGGGCCATGAAGGTGAAGTGGTGACTGCCCACATGTGGGGACCTCAGTCCCACTGTTTCCACTAGGGGGCTCATGGGCTTCCGACTTCCAAGCACCCCTCCCCATCCAAGGTGTTTACTCCCCATATGTGTCATATACCGCCCCTGTATGCTGTCTTTTCTGTCTTGTCTGTTATCCTACCCAGCCTATCTCCCCAAATATAACTACTATCCCTCCCCAACATCCCACTCTCACCTTAAAAAAAAAGGGGCAATCTGTTCCCCCCAAAAAAATCTTGCCCCATACATAGCTGTCCATTTTGCACACATGTCCACTGGACACATGAAATCTGGTCTAACTGACTTCACAACTTATTATTGTTGTCCTCACCCCTCTTTCATAGGTTCAGAGGTTCATAGGTAGGTATTAGGCTATCTGCCCGAAGGCATTTATAAGCCTAGCCAGAATGTGTTGGCTTTCACCGCCCCCTTAGATTAGTTCCCTGTGCCTCTGTCCAGCAGAGCCACTGAAGTGATCCCCAGGGTAAACTTTCTGTTTCCCATCCACTCGTCAATGTTTCTTTTGAAGAGTGTTAGTGAGGAGTTCTGACTAATGTAGATTGGAATCTTGTTCCAAAGCATGGGAAGTCTCTAGAACAGGACTCCATCCCTCCAGCATGTCCTATTTATTGTTGTGGTGAGGTTTAGATCCCTAGAGTGTGTGGCTCGAGGGGATAAGGTTTTCTTTAGGTGGGGCATGTCCATCAATTCTGGGTTGGACATGGCCTTGTATGTCAGGCAGAGATCACCTCTGAGTAGGCGGTATGCAACTGAGTACAGCTGGAGTTTCTTCAGTCGAGCTGCATAGGACATCTGTTTGAGGCCAGTGATCCTCTTGGTGAGGTACTTATATGGTCTTTCCAGCTGTTGCAGGTGTCTTGTAAGGTACATCCCAAATGGGGCTTTGTACTCTATGATGGGTCTGATGAGTGATGAGTAGAGGGGCACAATGACCTCTTTTGATCTGGATACAACACCTTTTGTGATTAGGTGGGCCATGTAGAAGGATTTCTAACCATTTTGGCAATGTGATTATCAAAGGTGAGATTACTATCTACTTGGGTCCCCAGATCCCTTTTTACGTCTTCTGTATTTAGGGGACTACCACCTATGTGGTAGTTTGTGGTTACTTTGTTTTTTCCAAAGGGGATGACTGTACACTTTTTGGCATTTAGCTTGAGGTCATGATTTTGACACCAGGTATCTGTCTCAGTAAGACCCTTTTGGAGGATGTCTGTGTCAGCCAGAGAGTCAATTATAGCCCCTAGTTTGCAGTTGTCTGTGATCTTGGTCAGCCATAGTCCTCCTGTGCTTGCCTGTACCTTTGAGAAGTATATACCGAACAGGAGGGGTCCTAGGACTGAACTCTGGGGAACACCACTTGTAACTGGTTTAGAGTCGGACCTAGCTCCTGCAACTCTCACCATGTGGGTTATGTCAGTGAGCCAGATGGCAACCCATCTTGTGACGTAGGGGTTTATGTTCAGGCTGGTGAGCTTGTCTATAGTACCAGAATGGGGAATGGTGTTGAAGGACTTAGCGAGGTCTAGGTAGGCTGTGTGTACCACCTTTCCCTTGTCTATAGCCTTGGTAACTGTTTCAAAGAAGTCCACCAGGTTTAGGAGGCATGATCTGCCCTTAACAAAGCTGAACTGGGTAGGGTCCAGTGTTTGGAGGTTCCCAGGGTCTGTTGTGGCTCCACCTTTGTAGAGCAGAATAACCGCTTGGACGGTGTTATCCTTCAACATGGGGGATTTGAAACTTTCCACCACGGTCTTAAGTAACATGAAGTTTGCTTTTGAAAAGTTTTTCATGGTGGTTTCCTTGTCAGGGGGTGGGGCGGAATGTGGATATCCAAAGTGATTTGTTTATGGTCAGATCTAACCAGCGAGGGGTTGACCTCTGGTGTGGAACACCATTCGCCCATGTTGGTGATGACCAGGTCCAATATGTTGTCACCTCTGGTTGGAGTGTTGACCAGTTGAACCAGGGTGTTTGAGTTTATAAATTCTAGGAAATGTTGGGCAAGGGAGTTAGAACTTGAGTAGCTCTCCCAGTTAATGTTTGGGTAATTGAAATCATCCAGTATTAAGGTGTTTGGTAGGACCTTTTTTCCCAGTGTTTCCAGAAATGTGGAATGGGGGACCTGGGACATGGGGGGTGATCTGTAGCATTCTACAATTTGAATTGCAGTTTTGCCCAGTGTTAGTTGCATGTGGATGATCTCTGAAGCATCGTGCTGTGCCACTTACCTGGAAGTGTGGGTATCCTTGATGAATATGGATATACCCCCGTCTTTTGTATTTCGGTTTGGGTTCTATGGCCGAAATGTATGGTATGAGGTGTAGCCTGGTAGTGCTGGGGTGCTCTCTGGAGCCTTAAACCATCTTTCTATTACTGCACATATATCGATTTTCTCCATACAGAAAAGTGCCTTGAGTGCGTGCATTTTGAGGTTTAGTCTTCTGGCATTGAGTAGCATTACCCTCAGTTTTTTGCCACTTGTGCTATTTACGGTGGTGGGTTTGTCTTTTGAGCATTGCCTAAAAAAGGCACTATGGGGGTGGCAAGAGCCTTGGCCAGTATTTGAAAGCCTTAGGGTGACAGGTGCAAGCCATCTCTAGCGAAGTAGCATGGCTTGTTGAGTATGTAATCCCAGGTGGACAGACACTGGATCCCCTTTGAATGACACCAGAAACTTAGCCAATTGTTGAAATCAAGAATTTTTTCTTTATACCGTGGTATTCTTGGTGAGGGCAGGATGCTACTCAGGGTCAGGGTCATACCGGCCTTGGCTATGTGATCAGAGCGCTCTTCCATGTCTCTTTTCATGTAGTCCAGAGAGGTACGGCTCAAGTCATTCACATCAACATGGACAATGACAGAGTCATATTTGTACTTGTTCTGGAGTGATCTGAGTGCTTGTGTTATGTGGCGGATCCTGGCACCTGACAGGCAGCTAACAGTAACCTTTTCCTTATTCAGCCTAGTGAGTGGGATGCCAGTGTGCCTGACTATAGAGTCACCAATTACTAGTATGCTGGGTATGTTATTTTGCCTTAAGGGCTGTGATTGCATAGCAGACTGATTTTGTGAAGTATGTTTCATGGTTTGTATTGGGTGGTGGAGGTTGCTTGGATGTTTGCTTTGTAGGTCTCTGTTGGTTTTGCAGATTTTTATTTAGAGCCTCCGGGTATGTTTTCATGTATTTATGTGTGTTTTTTGCCGGTGCTGGTTTAATGGGTCTATGTGAGACTAATAGTGTGATGCAAGTATTTCCCTTCTCCTCTTGACTGTCTGATCCAGTCTTGGGTTGAGAGAGCTTAGCCTCCAGTTTGGCTGTATAATTGCATCTCCTGCATGTATTAGTGTTTGGTGGTAGGAGGAAAGGGTTGTCTGTGTACATGAGGCAGTTGTAACATTGTCTCAAAATGCCCAGATTCACCAGTTGGACTGGAGAGTACACCTGAAACTGCCCTTTGGACATGCCTGGATAGGTACAGTGTTTTACTGGATGGCTGGTAAAGTCGAATAGAGAGCCTTGTCCTTCTGTACAGTACAGGAGGGTCTAGTGCTAGGGTTTATACATGCTTGCTATAAGTTTTGAGCAAGTGGGTATGAGTGTCCAAATCTACTTCCAAATCAGTGTATATGCACAGCTGTTGCTGTAGAAGAAATGGGCAGGTATGGACCTTCCCTACACCCATCCTGCACACACCTACCTTTTTACCTTTGTCTTTCCCTCTTTGTGCCCCTTTTTCACCACTTTCCTATCAACACTTATTGTTTTCTTTTAAAGAAATTAGCATGGAGGTATGCTGGGAGTAAGCACTTTTAAGCAGCAGTAAGCAGGTTTAATCCTGTTTGCGCAGGGCTAAGTAATGCCTACATAGGTTAAGCAATTTAGAAGCTGAGTATAAGAAACTGTAACCGGAAGTTAGCAGTGCGTACCTTTGTGCAAACCCACGCAAACCCGCTTACAACTGCTTAAAAGTGCCTTAATCACTCTATCCAACAGCCCTTGTTCTGCCCAGCAACAAAATAAACAGCCTTTGCAAGGCTCGAACGCAGGGACCCTGCACACCATAGCCAAAGTGATTTACCTTTAAGCCATGTCAGATATACATATTCCTGATGTTTCCACAAACATATCATCCAGCACAGTCATTCAACAATACAGGAAATATATATGTCTACATATATATGTATATATATATATATATATATATATATATATATATATATATATATATATATATATATATATATATATATATATATATATATATATATATATATACACATATATATATATATATATATATATATATATATATATATATATATATATACACACACACACACACACACACACACACACACACACACACACACACACACACACACACACACACACATAGCAATATATATATATATATATATATATATATCTATATGTAGATATATATCTATAGATATAAAACAGAACACAACAAATACATATATGACCAAAGGCACCGTTAATGGGGGTGGGGGGGCCCAAGCTAAGTACCTCTTGTAATTATTGATATCACCCCCTCCCCCACAGCCAAACAGATCTGCCCTGCAGCACAATAGCAACACTTGCAAGCCCCATACCAAGGACCTTACGCAACAAAATAGCCACGTCAGGATGGTATCAATAACATATCATGTAGTACAGTCTGGCTACCATAGGGAATGTACAATGTGGAAGCAATAAACATTCCAAAGATACATATACACACACATATATGCAGACACACACACACACACACACACACACACACACACACACACACACACACACACACACACATATATATATATATATATAGAGAGAGAGAGAGAGAGAGAGAGAGATGTAAATACACATACACACACATAGATATGTATAGGAAGATACATATTTAGAGGGTGCACAGCATATTGAACAGCCAGTATTCCTACATTTGCCACCTTTTAAAATGGACAGTGTATGATTCACTCATACAAAAGACAATTATTGCATGAAACATATACCCACAGAGAAGTCAAAGGATATGACACCACACACAGGTTTACATACATAAGAAATGTTTATTTGTGTACTATTACAGTTGTATATGCCATGTCATATAGCTGTTAGGTCTTTGAAATACATACTGAGTAATGCAACTGTCAAGCAGATCATTTTATACAGTACTCCAAAACCATAGCATATGTTGCTGTCCAGGCCAAGGCCTTTAAGTAGTACAACAGTAAAGAAAGACTGAGCCAGAGGATAACAATCAATCAATCAATAGTAAGTAATGCAGATGTAGTTCAACAGCCTTCAATTATACTCTGTACTCAACCCCTAGGGGGAAAAGAATTAAGTTGCCACAATGAGGATATATCTGTTACATAATGCTTGACTGAAGACATTATCACACTGACAAACAGAACAGTCTGTATGACAGTAAGCAGTAGGCCACCAATGTTCCCAAGGTGAAATGTATAAAAATTTACAGCCATATACCTTAGGGCGTCTTACTACTGATATCCCTCACATGTTGTAATAGCCTAGGTTATATATGGTGCATACCCCTCCCCCATAGACTGATTTACAGGGGTATATAACACTGTTACATACACTGACCTCTGGACTGTAGAAGAGCACACATGTTTTGTCCAGCTGTAGCCCACATATTTATGGACCTTACCCCACAATATGTGTGGGGACTACAACATCACTGGAATGATGGCAGGAATGGCAGCATGACATAATCACAGGCCACTACATAACCTCTTACTGCATGTCATATGGACAAAGGCTGGAATATAGATGGAGGACAGAGGCTGGAACACAGGGCCATATTTGAAATAGTGTTGTTATACACTGAGAAAGTTGCTGGTGTTACGGGATAGTCAGTAACATACCCTTAGTCAGGAATATGAAGTCAGAAACACAAATGGATGTAACCATGTACTGATAGCACTCAACAGAATCAATGCCTGTGAAATATCTGACACAAGACCTGTG
>NC_056731.1:1855572918-1855584594 GCF_019279795.1 Protopterus annectens
AGTGTATGCATAACAGAAAAGGTCTCCAAAAGGCATGCATTGCAATGTGTACTGGTGTACCAAGACCACATTGGAAACCTACAGACGGTATCAAGTAAGATACATGTGCTGCACAACCAACACCTCACCCCACCTCAGGCCCACCATCCCCATCTGTACCTTACCAGTGCTGGTGTACACCTGTATGTTTGCCATTCATTAGCTGGGACTAGGCTGGTACACATGGTGATCAGTGTTTGGGACACTGCAAAATGACATGTGTAGGCCATGGTTGTCAAGCATCTGCAAAAAGGCTGAGGGTGGGAAGGGGGTGTTATCATGACACAACAGTGCACTGCAGCAGGGATCCAAAGTATGCTACAAATGGCTGTATCTGCACACAGTCAGGGTCAGGAACTGTGGCAGACATAACTCTGACTCCACAGCAATATTGATGGCAGTGTGTTAACTCCAAGGGATGTGCACATGAGTTAACTTTGCAATCAGGCAGAGTTAGGGGACATGTGTAGGGCAGACTTACCAAATACTGGCAAATACAGATGGCCCATGCTAGTATACCCTTGCCAGGAATAGTGACTGCTGTAGTACACATAACAGTAGGTGCAACAAGCCATCATGATAAGGGTGTGCACACATATGCTCCCACAAAGTGTATACATCTCATTCAGCATCTGCACAACTAACACATTTGTTTGACACTGCATTTGATTGTACAGGTCACATGTCACATATCAGGTTCATGAAATGTTAACATATGTAGTAATGTGGTCCCATGGCATATCAAGAAAGAGGGTGTCTTATCAATAAGGGTGTGTAAACTCCCATAGCCACAGTAAGGCTTGAAGGTTGTCAGTGTAATTATATTGTATTGGCCATACATGCACCGCTGATGATTAGATCTGTAAATCAGACATCAGGCATTCACAAATGACATCTGTCCACATATCATCCCAGTTATGTGTCAGACAAACACATAGGGGCTGTGAGCAGCAGAGCAGACATAACTGACACAGTAATACACATTCAGCAATGGTGTGTACACCTGTGAGGTATGGTACACAGTACATGCCAGGGTGCCAAACAGGTGCATAGCAATACTGTGTACATAGGTGCAGTGTGTTTGAGGGGAAGGGGCATCACCTACTAACACAACCCATGCATTACACACACGTATAGTGTTGCTAGCATGGAATGACTATAGCTGCACTGCATGCTGAGTGCCATATGTCATGAATGTTGACAGATGGGTAATGGGAGGGCTGTGTGTAATATCTTTGTGCAGCCTCACCTGTAAGTGTTTGTGTGTGTGTGAGGGGGTTATTTTATCTGCACATGCAATCTGGTGGAGTGGAGGGGGGGTTGATGTATGTAGGATGTGTGTGTGTATGTCTGTGTGTGTTTGTGTGTCCATGTATGCACATGTGTAATTCTGGGGTTGTTCATACCTCTCGACTTACCTTTGAAATCATGTAGTACATGGACTTTGACAGACACATGAGACACCAGGAATACTTGTCTGACATGTAATCTCAGGACAGCTGATAGTATAATAAGGTCTGTAGCATGGAACATGCATTGGGAGGGAAATTAGACACCAGGTATACTGTTATAATTGCAATCAGCAGAAAGGTGAAAGAATACCCACATATGCAGCACCACAGATGCATTGGGGAATTACTAGACAACACCAGTGAGTGTTTCCAAATATTACTGTAGTCCACATAATAAGTTATTAGAGCAACAGAGCTTGCATCTACTGAACAATAGTTACGTATGACACTCCAGTGCATGACATTATTGAGTGACTGTAGTAGCCCCTAACATATGGGGCCATGCTCAAGATGTCTGGACAAACCCAGGGTGAACACTGGATGACAGCAGTGAGCCTTTGAAAAACCAACTCCAATCAAGTCAAGGAGGTAATGGAGTAACAGGTCATGTTTTGTGATCACTTGTCTAGGCAATTAGAAGAATGATATGTTAATGATTGGTATTAATGACTGTAAGTTTCCAAGTCTGATGCAGGATGGGGAACTTAAGAGAATAAACTTGGGACAATCTGTAAACTCAGGGCAGGTAAGTATTATGGTGGAATGTGTGTGTGTGTGTGTGTGTGTGTGTGTGTGTGTGTGTGTGTGTGTGTGTGCGTGTGTGTGTACTGTTAAGCAATGATGTACAGGTCTTAAAGTGCATTTCTTGTTTTCCCCTCACATGTGGCGAGGTGGATCAGGGTCCCTCTTGCAGGCAATCTGATGTTGGTGTCCTTACAGACACTGAAAATGATGATAGGTGTGTTGAGGCACAGCCGGAGTTGTCAGAGTCCGAAACTGTGCCATCATTTGACATCCCTCTGTTATCCACCCCATCCCCACACACAGTCACAGTGCCTATAGATACCCCATCACCAGTGGCCATAGCAGAGGGACATTTGGCGGTTGGTGGCAGTGCGGTGGCAGTGCATGGGACAGTGTGGTATCTATGGCACGTGTGTCTGGACACAGCAGCCATAGCCAATTGTCTGGCAGGGTACCACATAGGCAGATGTATAGGGGTGCTTGCTGAAGGGCTGCTGGTCATCATGCCCCTGGCAGAAGTGCCACATCTGGTACCACCAAATGAATGTTTCAGGCTGTTATGGAGGCGCAGGCACATATGGAACGGTACACCAGACAGGGTCTGAGGCTGCAGAGGGCTACTCTTTCAGCTGTAACTGACAACATCTGTGATCTTGCAGGTACCCTCCATTATTATACAGAGGTCATGGATAGATGGTGGAGTGAGATGGTGGGACTCATCAACCATGGATTGTCCGTGCTCGAGAATATGGTGGGAGTGGTGTGACAGTGATGTGGACATAGGCCAGCAACACCAACAGCTGGAGGTTGATGTAGACATGCAGGACACCAAGCTGCTCCCGTAGTGGCAGTACCAGCCCCAGCACTGCAGAGGGGGCACTGTCCACACTGCATCACAGCAGGCCAAATTCACATAGCCTTGGCCAGTTCCAGGAGGGACCTGGTTCCAGCAGACATATGTCATCATCAGGGGAGAGTACCATATCATGACTTGTACCTGGATGTGCCCATGGAACCCCTGGCAGGCACAGTTCTCGTGTCCATGGCCGGAGGTGTTGAACTGCCCACCCTGCCAGGTATGGTCTGCTGCTGTCCAACAAACACCTGTATAAGGCAGCCACACTGCAGAACTGTGTGCATGCATACTCACACACAATACAAATTAAGCTAGGGCAACCCCATACCTACAGACACCACATCACCATGGCCATATCAATAATTAAAACCCCTCGCTCACACACATGGTGTCAAACGTATGGCTCAGCCTAGGTCTCTGGCAAACCAACAACACACCATGTGCATATGATGATACCTGTGCCACATCCCTGTCATCCATAACATTGATGCAGGGACAGGCTAATATGGTTCTGATGCACACAGTGACTGTACTACAGTGTACCAATGTACTGCTGTGTAACCTATTGTCAGCAGTAAAGTTTAATGCTTACATGTCAGGAAGTGTAGCTGTCCAGCCATGATGCATTATAGCTGTTCTTAACACTGAGTGATTGTGGTCTCCATAATGTTATCCATTTGTGTTGTAGGTGTCCATATGTCAGCAGGAGGATGGTCTGCTGTCATATCTTACAAGGGGTATGGCACTGTGGTGACACCTTGGGTGTGCCATATCCTGGGTACAGGTGAACACATGTCACAGGTCTGTATAAAAGTTACTGCCTGTGCCACATGGCTGATAGGTCTGGGGTTGGTGTATACAGGTGAGTGCATGGTGGCTGTTGTTAGCAGCCCTTCTACAGTGGACAATGGTAGTTGTACTGAGTGGTACACACCACATGTTTGTGTATAACACACACAGAGGCTTTGGTGTTGATGCACTACACAGAGAATACTGTACACATGAATGTATGTACCTGTGCAAGGAATTCATTGTAGCCTATGTAATTCCACCAAGCCAGACTATGCACAACAACACATTGTGGAATAAGCAGTCTGCTAGTTTAATGTCATTGACGATGGTACCAGCAGGGTATATGTCCCCTTCCCAAATGTAGTGCAGTCCTCAACTCAATAAACATATGTGTGCTGGTGTGGGTGGAACACCCCTACCCTTTGGAGGGTGAGAGGTGCTGTAGAACCACAGATAGTGTGATAGACAACTACCTAACCTGTTAACATGAACTGTACAGTATTACGGCCAGCTACATAGGGGGATACACTCAACTGTAACTGCAATGATGATGGCTGTGTCCATAACAGCCACACCCAGCTATATATACCAACCCCAGTATTGCTGCACACCTATACAATGGGGAAGAGGCCATTTACACATCTAACACCAGTTGTGATGGAATGTATGTCCACAGGATGATACCTGTAAAATGTTAGCATATGCCAGGCAGTTCTTGGACAGATGACCTCCTGGGAGATGTATATTCTGCAAACTGCAGTAGATTCCCCCACATACAAGCACACTCTTACTTGGCAACACTGGGACTAGACCCCTACCTAGGTATGTAGTGCTACTGATGTGTGTGGCTTTAATTGCACACACCACACAGCTTTTAGGATGAGGTGCATTCCAAGTTACATGTTACATGCAGAACATCCCCAGGCATGTACAGTATGGTAATGGGGAATGTAATGGTTGTTTGTGGACAATACATAGTGTGACATGCTGTCATATACACATTGACAAACACATAACAGTCAGACACACATCTGAGAGACCTGGGCCTATCAGTGCTAACAGCTTGTCAGTGTGTCCATTGTGTTACAAGTAGGTTGCACACAGCACATGCATAACTGGGCTGGATAGTGTTATCATTTACCTGTATGGTTGATGATGACAGTGGTCACCATACAGTGGTACAAGGGACATGTACCTGGGGTACCATGGTGTAATGACAGTATACCCAGCACCCACAGCCCACTGTGGATATTGTATGCACTGGAACCCATGATAACACTCTGACATTCCCACCATCACACATTGACCAGGTCTGCAATACAACCCCTTTTCCATCCCAAGAGTGCTATTACAGGGATATGCACTTAATGCACATGCCACAGGCATAGTAGGGTGATGCATTGTCATGCCTCTCCTACGGTCAGCAACATCACTATCCCTAATACTGTGTGGCAATGCATATTGTAATAGGAGTATGTGGCCTCAGAATGCTGTACCCTAAATATATACACACATGTACACATACACACACTTGTCAGAACTCAGTGGGTATCCCATGGCTATCAACTCATTTGTACAACAGTGTTGTGCTGGTACTGCAAGGCCCAGGTAGCCCTTAGGGAGAAGAGTGTAGCAAGGTACATGTAATGCCCAGTACAGCAGCAGCCACATCTAACTATGGCAATGGGGAATGCGGTGGGTGTGAAGGGCCTCAGGGTATTCCCAACTACAGGTCTACAAACACACAGACACTGATATTCTTACTAATGCACATGTACACAGTTGTCAGTACTGGGGTGCATCAGTGCAGGTGTTCATAGGTGTGTACCAGACTATTGTCCATGGAGAGATAGGAAGTGTAGGGGATGTGTGTACAGTGGTATCATTCCACCTGCCATGTGCCAGCAGGCCATCTATCAACAGACACCACTGGGGTGTTCCTGAGGGTGAGAGTGACATGCATCAGCAAATTATCTGGGTGCCTCTTGCAGAGGGCCAGTGAGGTGCTCCACTTGACATGTATGCAACATTATTACATAACATGGTCAGTGTCTGTCTTGGAGACCTGTACCCAAGCAAGTTCTGTTGACTGTGGTAGTGTAGTTGAGGTATCCATGGCATGTGGTGCATACAAGGTGTAGAGTCCTATCTGTGGCATTTATAACACAGCTGGGCAGACATGTCAGTGTCAGTCAAGCATAGATTGCCTGTAGGTATCCAAGATGGATACCTGACATCTGCACATCTATACAGAGGACTGACAGACATCAGCTAGCCAACTAGCTATGCATTAGGATGAATGTGTTGACAGATAGACGTCTGACACTGATAGGTATGCCATTACTCCATGATGGCAGCCCTCACTGACATGTGCTATGCACACAGTAGTCTACAGTTATTTTCTACATGTCAGATCATTATCCAGTAGGAAATATTTAATGAGACACAGCTCCAGGGGCTGCTCATGCTATAGGACTGCAGGACTGCAGCCCTCCCACCTAGAAAACAAAAAAGTAAAAGTAAAGAAACACAAAAACAAAATAAAGAAAACATGTTACGATTTCTGCAATTCCCGGAAGTACTCCACGCATGTGCACACACACGGGAACACTCTCAGACTGCTTTCTCAGCAGTCTAGATAGGGAGGAAAGGCATCTCTTCCCACAGATGCCCAGCAGTCTGTGTGGTGGTGACATCACAGAATGGAGGCACTCTGGACTGCAGCAGGCTGGATCAGTCAATGTGCATTTAACTAGCACAGCAGCTAACAAGGTGCATTGGACCAATTGCGTTTAACTAGCACTGCAGCTAATGTACACAGGACTTCATTAGCGTGATGTGTTGTCTACAGTACAAGGCTCAATGGATATCGTAGAGGACTGGATTTCTTGGCTCAATGGATGTGTTATGCTCAGGCTCATTAGCAGGAAAGAGATGAAGGTGAGGTGTGTGTGCGTGTGTGTGTGTGTGTGTGTGTGTGTGTGTGTGTGTGTGTGTGTGTGTGTGTGTGTGTAATGCCCCAGTTGCTATATACTGGTGGCTAGAGAAAACTCATGGTGGTGTGGTAGGGAATACCTCAGGCTTGAACCCTGTATCTTGTATGCAGGTGGCAATGGCCTGAATTCCCTACCCACCACCATTTGTAAAAAATGTGCAGATTTTTGCCTCATATTTGTTCTCTTCTGTTCCTCATAGAATCTGTAGTTTCTATATTTTTGTCAGTCAGTGGTGCAGGGGTAGCATTGTTGCCTGATAGTTATAGCATCTCTGGCTTGATTCTTGGCTGGGGTGCTTTCTGTGTGGAGTCTGCATGTCCTCCCATCTTAGTACAGATTTTTGCCTCATATTTGTTCTGTTCTGTTCTTAAAATCTTTGGTTTCTGTATTTTTGTTTCCTTGTACAGTCAGTGGTGCAGTGGTAGCAGTGTTGCCTGACAATTACAGCTTCTTTGGTTTGATTCTTGGCTGAGATGCCTTTTGTGTGGAGTCGGCATGTCCTCTCATCTTACAAAGACATGTGTCTGGAGTGTTTCTTCCTGGGCCTGTGTTGATAATTGGCTTTTGTTCCAAGTCGGACTTTCCTGGTTAACAAATGTTAAATAAAAATGACAGGCATTTGAATTTCAGACTTCATATTCTTCAGAAAGTACATGGTAACACAAAACCTTTTATTCTAGCAATTTTCTAAGTTTGTAATATGGATATTTGAAATTTGTTCCTATTTTTTGGACTGTATTCCCCCATTATTGGCTTCATCCAGGTTTTTTGTGCTAAGGTTGAGAGCTATGGTGAGAACTGAATTCACTAAATGGTAGCCATTTAAGTTTCAGTCTTCCTCTTTTTCACAAAACAGCTGATCTGGCATTGTGGTATGTTGCTCTGACTGTTTTGCACAGGGTCGTGGGTTTCAGACTTGGCAGTGATATGTCTAGTGGTAACACAGCATTTTATTCTAGTGACTTTCCAACATTATACAAGCAATGTTTAAAATGTGTCCCTGATTTTTGGGCTTTTGTCTCCCACCTCCCCCCAATAAATGTTGGCTTTTTCCAGATTTCTTGTGTTGCAAAGTTCCGAGATACAGCTGAGTGTCGAGTAGATTTTACAAGGAGCTGAGAGCTGCAGGGGAACAAATGATTAGTGCTGCTTGTATTGTTAATAGCACAACAGGTAGTATACTTGCTTTTGATGCAGAAGGCTGTGGTTTCTACTCTCACTGAAGGTAGATGCATTGCTGATACTGTACTGTGTTGTAAAGGGGGTGGATGCTGTAGTCCTTTTTGGCGAAGATACCTAGTAACTATCAATCTGTTATCAGTTTGCCATCCATACCCTTTTTCAATATTACTAGCTTATCATTTTTATTTAATGCAACATAAGCAATTTATTCCTCAAGGGCAACAGGCACTTTATTTGTAGATGAAACAATGAAATATAAAGTAGTTTGCTAGCAGCAACCTCTTCATTAGTTATAGATTTCTTTAATGTGGAATTATTTAGATGACTTTTACTACTTCAGAGATTGTGCATATTTACTGATATTGGTGGACTGTAGAAGTCTGAGTAGACTTTTATGATGGAAATGTTCTGAATTGGGCAGTTTTGTCATTACTGGTGCATGCATTTTGTTTCATTGTTTACTAGAAAAATATTCAAAATAATAAATTTAAAATGCCCTCTAACAACTGTACTGTATTGTACAAGGAATATAATTTAATACAATCAGGGAGGTGTATCAAAGAGCACATGTATGTTTCATGTGCAAGGGGCCTATGATTTGAAAACAGTCCAAAGTTGATCTTTATCTGCCACTGCAAAATGTATTTTCTTGGAATGTGGGTTTCAATGCTGTTTCAATGAATGCGAGTTTCAAGGGCAGAGAAGTTTTAATGCCAAGTCTATTTTCATTGTGAGACTGCATTGCTTTGTTTAGCAGATATTTATTAGTGTTTGTGCTGCAAAATGCAAAATAAAACTTTCAAATGAAATCCAAATCATTGCAGAAGTAAAGCAGTATGCACATTAGTGTTTATGGTAAATGGGGCGAAATAACCAAGGAATGGGGCATTGGAATGGCTGCAGGGGAGAGGCTCCATTCGACCATGATTTTGTGAGGGGGGAAGGGCAGCAAACTCAAGACAGCCCCGGCTAAACTATACCTCTCAACTGTCCAGATTGTTGTAGAATGAATAGATTTTTGTTTCTTATTTTTGGTTTGTTCCACATAAAATTTGTGGTTTTCTGGCAAATCATTTACGAATGAAGTCACTAAATAATGACAGACATTAAGTTTCAGACATCGTAACCTTCAGAAAAATGCATGCTAAAGCAAGACCTGTTATTCTAGCAACTGTTATTCTATCAACTGTCTTAAGTTTATACAAGAGCAATTTTTAGTACTGTTTGTATGTTCCCCCAATATATTTGGCCTTGTCCAGATTTCTTGCATTAAGAGGTTGAGAGGTACGTAAATTTCTTTATAGAATTAGGGATATCCGAACCTCTCAACTGTCCACAATTTGGGCTCAAAATGTTGCTCTCCCACTAATAATCTCTCCACAAAATAGCAATTTTGGAAGAAAACGTGGAGGGTTTGCAGTTATAAATAACTGTAATGATCAGAGTTATAGATTACTTTTATTTCAGAAATGCATGTAGATTCTCTAATTTTGTCAGCTGCTCAAGTTAACAGTACTAATATTAAAAAGGTGTCCCTTCTTTGACAGGTTCCCAGCTGTATTGTGTGGCAATTTTATATTTTTGCATCACATTTTGGTCTGTTTTTTCATAAAATTGTGGTTTTCTATCAAATTAGTGGCCAATCATTATAGACTGAAGTTAGAAAATAATAGCAGACATTTGATTTTCAGATTTCATACCTTTCAGAAAATTCATACTAATGCAAGACCTACTACTATTCTATTATCTTTCTAAGTTTATAAGAGCAATATTTAAAAATGGTCCTTATTTTTGGGCCTGTGTCCAACTTCTGTGTATGGCTTTGTCCAGATTTCTTGCTCTGAGGTTGAGAAGTATGAGTATCAGAGCCATCACCATCAGCCAGAAACATTTCAAATTGTGACATACTTGTTGCACCCCACTCGCCCATGTAGTGACTTTTGATGTGTGCAAGCAAGGCAAGGAGAAGTTATGCAGTGTAAGTCTGCAGAGTATTCCCCCATCCAAGGGGGACACAAGTATGGCAGTGGCTTTTCATCTGTCCTTGATTTTGCAGAATGTTCTGGTTTTCTGTCATATTTTTATACTGTTGATTTATGCTTCTTATTATTCAGAAAATGCATGCTGTCACAGTGCCCTGTTGCTATATGTTTAAGTAGCAATGCTTTAATGACCATCAGGTAAGCTTGTCGGAGATTGTAAGATGCAAATAAGTTTTAATAAGCATACTGTTAAAGAATTACCAATATTGAAAGCCTTTTTTGTTGCCATGCAGAGAATATTTACATAACTAGATAACGTATAAGCCTTGGGTAATGAAATGCATATGACAGTATTTGTAATAAAGGACAGTATTACAGTATTTTCAGAAGCTCATTACATTTTGTTGGAGACTTGCAGTCATCTTTGCAGGCTTTACCCTTAAACTAAACAGAATGCTAATCTATTAGGTGTGGTCCATAACTTGTGCAGTGATCCTTTAAGCAATTTATTTTGAGCTTGTTTCTTGTTTGCTGTTCATTTTTTACTTTGATCATGTCTTCCCCATGAAACAAGTAGATAGTTATTGTCAGGCAGCAGGTCTTTTTTGGATAAGAAACAATTTTAAAAGTCAGGGTATCACAGATTGCTACTTTCAGCATGTTACTTGGTAATTTTATAAAGCTGAATATAAATTATAATTGGAACTGCACTGCAAGGAGAAGTGGTTTGACTTGAGTGCTGCTTGTTTTTTATACTTGATTTTGACTGGCATTCCAGTAATGTATTTAAAAAGTAATGTAGTTTTTCATGCCTCACAACCTTTGTGTTTCCATCTAGATATTAAATAAGCTGTCACGTAGCCAATGCATTGAACTATTTTTTCTTCTACACTTCATTTTGTCTTGATTGGACTCTCGTAATGACGGTTTGGCATCTAGGGCAGTGTATTTAACGTTCCAGTTGTTATGGTTTTGAGCATAGCTCCACCTCTTTCTAGTTGCCCCCACCCCTTCCCATTGGTTCTACCCATTCAGCTGTCTTCTGCAGCCCCCCTTTAATTTGAAGTCACCAGCCGCCACTGCACAGCTCACACACCAGGAACATGACAGTGAGGATTCAAGAGTCCATTTTTGCATGCAGGGATGTTTGTTTCCAGTACTACAAGTAGCAATCTACTCTTACCTGGGAAACCACTGTCAACAGTAGTAACGTAATGATACACTACATGCCAGTGTGACTGCATATAACCTGGGATACTACCCATGTATGTAACACATTCACACAGATAAGAGTGTTGTAAAAGCCATATATACTCAAGTGTTCCAGACAGTAGACTCACACCCCTTGCAACTGTAATGACAGCACATAGATGCATGTTATGTACATAGCATTAAATACACTTATTACAGATGTCATTACCCTGCTATGTTATCAGACTGGAATGTGAGCACTGGTTACCAGGGCTGAGCCATGCTTAGCAAGTGTCAGCATTGCTGTAATATTATAGCTAAGCATATGTGCACACTAGTAAGCAAAGCCTATACGATGTAAGTGCCTGTACTTTTAACCGTACATTAGCACCACTTAGCTTCACGCAAACCCAGGCAAACGCACTTAAAGCTGCTCAAAACTGCCTTAACCACTCTGTATCCAACAGCCGTTGTTCTGCCCAGCAACAAAATACACAGCCCTTGCAGGTCTTGAACCCTATACACTATAGTCACAACAGTTAACCACTACTGAATGATAGCTGTGAAGACAGTTGTTGTTTTACCAGTATATCTGTCATAAA